>NC_073254.2:154694772-154997803 GCF_029289425.2 Pan paniscus
GCTTTTCATTCACTAGTTTACATTTTCTAAAAGGACTTGTATTTTTATGATGTGCATGACTTCCACACTGCCCACAATCAATGTCAAATGAAAGACCTAACTTGTTACCTAGTCCTCTGCCTACTAAAACAGTGCTGTCTAATCAGGCATCTCTCTGCAGGAAACAGGCCTTCCTACAGCAGGAAGCAGAGGAAAGAGGACTGGAGACAGCAATCCCAGCGGCTTTTTTGCCAGAAAGGACAAAATGGCTCTTCTGGCAACTCCTGACTCAGGAAATCGCTGAATTAAGTAGTCAATCTGCAGAGTAATTTAGCATGTCATCTGCTTCCTGGCAACAGATATTTGGAAGCATTTTTATTTTAATTCATCTCTGTCATCATCAGGGTTATAGCTGCTTCTCTCTGAGGACCTCAAGGTCAGAGATGTGGGACCTCAAGGTCAGAGATTTTTCTGTAGTTCTTATAGAGTCAGTTCTTTGAGCTTCTTCCTGCCCTGTCTAGGCCCCAGTAGGCTCACTTCTCCTTTGATTTTGGTCAGGTCAAGCAAACCCCTGTCATCAGAGCTAAATATAAGTTGTATGTAAGTGGGTGGAGGCCCTTGCAGTGGGTTCCCTGGAAAATACACTTGTAAGTGTACAAAAGAATGAAGGTGCAATTGCCTGCCCAGGAGTTGCAGAAGCATCATTGTCTGTGGGAGACAGGAAAGGAATTAAGAGGTCAGCAACTCAGGCTCTCATTCCTGCTTCATCACGGACTTTCTGTGTAATGTTGCACAAATAATTTTCCTTCCCACTCCTCCACTTCTCTATTTTAGGCGTGAACAAACATCAGTCATCTTCCTCACTTGCAGACATTAAAGAGAGTTAATATGAGCATGTTACAAACAAATAGCCCTAACTTCACACATTGAGGAGACCAGTAAACACATGCTGTGGGTGATCCTTCTTTATGTGGATAGAGCAATTTCTTACAGCTGGTGAGCATATGTGTCCACAAAATCCCTAAAAGGAATGTGTGTAAAATAGATGTACCAGGACCGTGCAATTCTTATTGTACAAATGCATTTGCAGATTGTTACTATTTGGGAATAACGATGGCCTAATCCAGGCGAGGGTAATAATACATCAGGAAGGTAATAATTTTTATCTGGGGCAGAGGTCACTTTGCTCCTGTCTTAACAGGGGCTCTCTATGGCTTCGGCAAGAGGGCCCAAAAATGCATGTCTTGACATTGCAAGTGGCAAAACAGAGATCTCAACCAAATATTCATGAAGCACTGTGTTTGGAGTCTCCCAGCATCGAGCCCCATATCTTCAAGAAAAATCTAAACTAAGCTTTTTACATACCTTTATTGCCTTTGACCCTCACAGCAACTCTGTAAAGTCAACAGAATTATCCCAATTTCACAGATAATGAAAATGAAGCTTAAGAAGGCCAAATAATATTTCCATAGATCATATAGGCATTGAGGGGTGGGACTGGGATTTTTAATCTGTCTGATCCCAAAGTCCGTCCTCTCACCCGGTTTCCATTAGATGATGCTATCTTCCATGTACTGTATCTTTTGTGCTCTATATGCCTAAGTTTTCTAATCTATAAAATGGGAATAATAATACCTAACTAATGAAAATCAAGAGATTACCTATATGAGGGCATTTTACAGAAATGTAAATTGTTATTCTAATAGTAATTCCACGTTCATCTCTTCCACTGTCAGCCTCATTATTATAAACACATGTGAAAAGTTTATACTAAGCCAGTTATATGGACCTTGCTTGGCACATAACTGAAATGTAACTTTACATTTCATTGACTTTAAGGAATTTACATATTTTAACCCAGTTCAACTATATTTTGAGGTGCTGCATCTCAGGAGTTCTTGTAGATATCTAATTCCACATTAATCATTGATCTACCTTTATATTATTGCTTCAAAAGTCTTATTTAAAAATTCACATATTTTTAAGCACTGTCATATTCTTTACGAAAAACCTTGCATGGAAATCAGATGATAGCTAAGTAAATGTGACTTCAAATTCATGGATAAATATCAAAACAGGAGACTAATAGAATACATAGAGAGATCTGTTCATGCCCTGACTTTCTTCTAATTGTCTGTAATCCTGACCTTCCCAGTAGACAGAGAGGAATAATATACTCAGAACTTGCCCTGCCCTTCAGGAAACATGGGTAAAACCTAAATAAAGATTGTTTGTGTATGATTATAAACAATTTGCTATTCAAATTCAATAATGGCACTCAGTAGGCAAACTATCCTAAAAACTTTCCTATTAACAACTAAATTCCAAAGTTTAGCATTGCAAAACCACATAATTTGAATACATTTTTGAACCATCTGATGGAAAATTATATTGATTCCACATGTGTAGAGCTTGTAAGTAGCTCAGTAATTCCTTCACTCTTTTCAGACACAAAGTAACGGCCTCTTTAACGGCCTCTTTTTCTTTCCCTCATAGAAAAGTAGGCTATTTTTCCAGGGTCGGGAGAATGTGGAGGAGGGAGGGCTATAATGAAAGTATGTAATTCACTCAGGACTTGTGGGGCAGTATTAGAGATTATGGAAAGATTTGCTTCACAGAATACAGTTCCTGTGGAGAAAAAAGAGTCCCACTACATCAGGAATTAGCACACAGCCATATAAGAAGCTGAACTTTTTGTTTTTTTTAAAAAATCTTTGAGTTATACTGTATGCTTTTCTAATACTGATAGAAAACAGTTTCAGCAAAGTGCACTAAATAAATAGAACAGTGCCTTACCTTTAAAAAAAAAAATCTATATTCAGGAGCTATTCTCCTTCGCATTTTGAAATTCTTTAGCTGGAGAAATGCTGGGTCATGAGACACAGGGTCACAGCAACTGGGTTTGATCCAGACTTTGTGATCTCTAAATCATCTTATGCCTTTGAATACATTCCAGCACCACTGACTCTACCATGTATTTTCTAACTTATGGGTTCCCGCCACCCATGCTCTGGGACTGAGTTAATAATGGTACTTACAGGGTTGTTGGGAGGATGAATCCAGTATGCCTAATATGTAAAGCATAGAACCTTGCCAGAATGTAATAAATGTCAGGTAAACATTCACTTTTAGTTTTGCTGTTATTATTGCTTAGATAGTGGTTGCTAAATAATGGAACCTTCCATTTCAATGTCAGTGCCATATCATTTAAAGGTAATCAGAGTGGAACTAATTACATAGCCTCCTGAGATATGAACACACAAATATCTTCAAAATCTTTTTCATTTACTCTCTAGCATCTGAGCTCATGTGCTATCATAAATCAGTTTAATTTCCTTTATTAAGAAAGGCCAGTGGACAGCCCCAGTGTAGAAACATTCCCTACTGGCTCCCTAGGTACTATGAGTAGATGAGGTCACTGGCGAGTTTAATAAGTCAACCTTGTAAAACCCCTGAAGATGAAAAAAGTATATGACAAAGGGCTACAGATCTTCTCTCTGTCCTTGAGGCTCCTCCACGCTTGTGAAAACACTTTCTGTAACAGATACTTAAATATTATTCACACTGTAAACAAAAATCTTTTGAAATTGTTTTAATTAGGCTTGGGATGTTTTTTTTTTCATCTTGAGATGGAAACAGAGAGATTTCTGTTCAAAGAAATTATTGTTCCCCTTCAGAAGTCATGGGAAGTACAAGGTCAACTGATGAAAAAACAACAGCCCTAGTCTCAGGGTTTTCTAAGCCTTATTCCTTAGACAAGATGCTTAGCATAAAATTTTACTGACACTGAACCAGGTTTAATTTCAGAAAAGTAATCATCCATATACAAACGTTGTTTCAGCAGGTTTTCTTGCTCAATTGAAATTCACTCCACAACTATTCGACTTTCTCTGAAGGACCAAAAATCCAAGCACCTGATATGTAAAACAAATGCTTACTAAGGGCCAGGCACTGTTCCAGGTGTTTTATTATATTACATAATTTAATCTTCACAACAGTTCTATGAATGTCATTATTATCTCCATTTTATAGGTGAGGAAGAAATAAAACACCTTAAATAACTTGCTCCAAATTACACAAAGATAGTACATGATGGAGTTAGTATTTAAACCCAAAAAGTCTAGCTCCAGAGTCTTTAATGTTAACCACTCAGTGGTATTTTCTCTTTTTATTTTCTAAAATGAAAGTTAATATCTTCAAAATTGGGGACATCACATGGCATGCTTCCACTATAATAAAATTTTTAATGTCTCCCTTTAGAATGCAATTGAAGGTAATCATGTATCCCAGGAGCCTAACTTATTAACTTAACAAGCTATGAGTCCAAGACCTTTCTGTGTCTACATCACATCAATCAATCCACAAATGTTTATTTTCAGATGTTTTAAATGTTTCAGAGAACACTGCTTAGTCTAGCCTTTTCTTTGCAACAAATATTTTTCACTAGGGTAACGACTACCATCAGTTACACAGGTACACTTTTAAAGGCATTTGATGCTGGCCTTTACAGACGCAGTGGAGTTAAACGAGTTAACTTTTACACTCTGTCACCTTCTCCTTCAGAGTTTTAGTACTGTAACTCGGTGACTTCAAACATATTGCTATTTATACACAAGGAAGTTATGTTGCTCAATCTATAATTATTTTTGCAGAAACTCTAAGTACAATAGACAGCTGCAGGGGTGTCAAACTAATGATTAATTTATAATACATAATAGAAAATATTTATTGGTGAATAGTTTTTATCAAATGTTGAAAATAACCTGCCTGACTATTTATAGGCACCAGCATCCCCTACTTACTTCAGAGGTTAGGGCTTCCCTTTCAGTTGCTATAAACACAGCTTCCTCCCAAGACTCTGTTTATATGTCTGCTTGTCAACCCCGCGCCAGACACTGGCGCTCCCTTTTTTACCGTCACTGCACCCTCATCCTGTTTATAGGACAGGGAGGATGACCACGGATGCAGAATTATTTTAACTCACCAAAGCCTTGGAGAAACTAGCCAATATTGTTTGTTTTAAGATGACTCATTCTTCAATTGAGTCTTTAACTTAATATTGCTTTTCCAACATCTAGTCACATAAAATGCATTGGCCTAAGCAAATGTGTTACCATTATTTTAAGACAAATTATACCAAGCCTGGATACCAAGAGTCACAAAGCTCCCTTGATGTCCTCGAAGAATAATTTACACTATAAACTAGGGGCAAAAGACCCTTTTATTTTTCCCAGTGAGTCTTGTTCGAATTGCCTGTGGAGTATTTTTCTTTAAAGAAATTAGTACCTGCTTGGGCCCCACACCAGACCAATTAAACCAGGATTTCTTTTTAAAAGCTTCCCTTTGATTCTACTGTGCAACAAGGATTATAAACCACTTCTAAAATGTCATTTTTTATTGCAAACCACTAAACAAATGGGTTAGGTATGATTGGATCAAATAGATGCAGTGCTGCTTTTTACCAAAACCTTCCCAACAGTGTTGATGTCATGAAATGGCCACACTGGTTGAATATGGAATGCAGTTCTCAAGCATAGAGGACTGTATTGTTTTCAGCTCACCCTCACTGTAGCCTAGACTCTTTAAAGAATGAGGTAAACATGCTAAAGGTTAGCTTCCAGAGCCTCGTTAGCATAAACAAAAAATTAGGTTTTGATCCTGATGATGAAATTCCAGTTAAAGGAAAGAATTAGGACACCCTCTTGAAGTTAAAGGCAACTCCCCCTACAGATCAAAAGGCAACCTTGAAAAGAAATTATATAATGTCTTCAGTGTAAGTAAGACAGGGCTGATCAGTTATTAGAGCTCAGAGGTCTTGTCTCTCGGGATGCCTTCCACCCACCCTTGAGTATAAAACAAGAATCTTTAATGAAGCACACTGCAGCTGAAAATCAACTCAATTCAATACTGAGAAAGAGCAAGGCAGCCCTCAACGGTGAGTGCTGGTCTGGTGCTCACAGCTAGCCCTGGTGCCCTCCTGTTGGATGCAAATAGTTTCACAGAACATCAACACTAGACAAGGCCACTCCATGACCGTGATGGATCAGGACAAAAACAAGACCACTCCATAATAATATCTAAACACAAAAACATGAACCTTGTCGGAGCAACAAAAATGACCCAAATTCCCCTATCCTAATGAATCTGAGTGACAGCTGCTGTTTTACCAATCACAGCTTTAGTGTCATTCTAGTTGTCCTTCCTTCTAGATGTGTTAAAATATCCAAACACAGAATCAACTGCCTCATTTTCTAAAACTCTCCCTCAAGTCACCTAACACAAGCTCAAATCGTACAATTAGTCATTCCCAACATCCTCCATAGCTCACACGGTATGTGTTCTCCCTCATTGCAAGGAGTCATGAATTGACCTTGCTCAAGTACAGGTGTGTTCCTCGTGGTCTCCATCCGAAGGGCATTGGCAATGTTTTCATTAAACATCTAGTATATGCCCCCTTCAAGAATAAAAACATATAAGATAGACTTTAGTATTCAAAGTTTTCAAATGGGTTGGGAAGATATCAAAGGAGTGAACCATAATCACATAATCAAGGCTATGTGTGTACACTGGCAGGGAGATGTTAGGCATTCTTGGAAATTGTTAGGAAAGTAAGACAAAAGCTGTGCTTTGAGAGGGGGACAGAATTAGAAGGAAGGAGAGGAACACAGGGAATGGTATTACACTCGGTACCGTTTCACAATTTAGGGATCTAGATTTATTTCTCCTCCTGGTTCAACAGTTTTATCTGCTAGCACTCTACTCCATATTTTTCTTGAGAGTGAATAATTTTGGTTGAAGAAAGGCATCTAATATAGTCTTCTAACTTTTCAAATTCTTCTTCCATGTTCTGAAGAGAGAGAAATGATGTCCAGTCCATTGTTTAGCCAAGTCCTGGAAACACGGTACAGGAATAAAATAATGTCTGTGTTCTCAGATTGTACTGGATTCATGACACATAGAATAAAAAAAAATAATACATGAAAAGGTCACTGCTGACATCATCTAGGGAGATGCATATAGTGTTTGATTATTCAGTTGACTAGTGAATTAGGCCAATGAAATGATCCCATTACCAACTGCAGTTGTGTGAACAGTTTTGTTCCTCTTTCTCCCTCTGTCTTCCATTCCAGAGATTAATTGGTTTAGATGATCTGTCAAACAATACATCCTTGTGTTTCTCAAACAAATAAAATCTGCATATTTTATATATTCGGACACCACTTTATCCTTTCTGCAATTCAGTGGATTTTTTAAAAAATTAAGTTATGGAAATGTCTCTTTTTTTTTCCTTCAAATGAAGCTTCATGGCAGCCATGATGGGAAACACAGTAAAAAGTGCTCTGGTTGAAGCAGGGTAGGGTGGGAAGACCCAAAGTCACTCTCCCACCCCACCTCGGTGCTCTGGAAGCTCTCTGAGAAGTTTCTAGGACTTCAAAGAACACAGTGCTAAAGCAGTTGTTCTGCTCAACCATCTCCATAGCTCAAGGCTATGGTGTCTATACTTGCATGTCAAATTGGTGTCTCAAACTTTCATACCTACAGAAGAACATCTGTCCAACCTGCTCGTCTCCCTAGCCCCAGCATCCCTGCTTTCAGTAAATAACACTATCCTAGCATCCTCATGGGTATTAGGACCCAAGACCCTGAAGCAGAGAAAATTTGGAAGACCACAAGTCAAGAGCCTCTACTATGTCATATGATTTGTTATGACAGTGTTATCAAATTGATTTTCATCTCAATCTTTCTGGTAAAACTTAAGGTGATGGAGTTGCCTAAAGCCAAAGTAAAGCAGTATATGAAATCCCCTCTTAAAATAATGATGAGATGTTGGCGCAATTATGCTTCTTTCAGGGTAGAGAGACAGTAAGGAGAATCTCAAAGATGCTATGAAGAAAACAATAAACTTTAAAGTGTGCATTTTTAAAACCAAGTGTCTCCTTTTCTAAAAGTAATTTTTCTCAAAAGTAAATGCTGAATTTACTTCAAATTGGTTGGTCCATCAAAGCCCAAAAGAACGAGAATAATGTTCTAAAACACAAGCATTTTCTTTTTAAAATGTTTTTAATTTTTAATTTTTATGGGTACATAGCAAGTATATACATTTATGGGGGATATGGGATATTTTGATACAGGCATATAATGTGCAATAATTACATCAGGGTAAATGGGGTATCCATCACCTCAAACATTTATCCTTTATGAAAAATCCAGTTCTTTTAATTATTTTTAAATGTACAATTAAATTATTATTGACTATAGTCACTCTGTTGTGCTATCAACTACCAGATCTTATATACATTTTCTTTTCATCAGTACCATTTCAAGCCTAGGATAATTATTTTGGCCAAATAACAATAGCAGCAGATATCATTTGTTATTATTCTCCCCATTTACAGGGAAAGAAAATGAGACTTAAATATTTTCAATGTCTTGCCCAAGCCCAAACAGCCAGTAAGGAACATGACCCCTGGCCATCTGTGGCACCATCACCTATGCAAATCATATTCTCTTTGGTTCCCCTCTGGTTTGAGCCTCTTTGATCTGTACCTATTTGATCAGCTCTTACTTCTCAGTCCCTTTGGGAAAGCTACAGAAAATTGCTATTTTTCCTGTATTGTTTCTTTGTATTTCTAATCTCCTTCCGAAGATTTGGCCAGTTACAAGAAATTGGCAAGTTACAAAGAAATAAACCCCAGATGAATCCCACGAAACATGTATCCTTCAAGTTGTTTGCTCTACTATTCCAAAAAAAAAAGGCCCGGTGCAGTGGCTCATGCCTGTAATCCCAGCACTTTGGGAGGCCAAGGCAGGCAGATCACCTGAGGTTAGGAGTTTGAGACCAGCCTGGCCAATGTGGTGAAACCCTGTCTCTAATAAAAATACAAAAAAAAAAAAAAAATTAGCCTGGCGTGGTGGTGGGCGCATGTAATCCCAGCTGCTCGGGAGGCTCAGGCAGGAGAATTGCTTGAACCTGGGAGGCGGAGGTCGAGGTGAGCCAAGATCACGCCATTGCACTCCAGCCTGGGGGACAAGAGGGAAACTCCATCTCAAAATAAAAAAAGAGGAATAATAGTGGTCTAGCATAGCATGCTGGTTTAAAGGATTTAACGTCATGTCAAACTGAAATATTTTCTCAGCCAGTTCTTAAAGAAATTTCTGTGTGGTAACAGGAGGGACATTGAACTGCTGTTCCCTTACTCAACACTCATTGTGCAGGAGCATTTCTGGGGATGCATTCCCACTCAGTGGTGGCCTGATTTACATTTCTATATGAGGATATCTTGGAGTATTAGATAAAAGAAAGGATAAACCACTTTGGTTCCAGCAGAGTGAGTGAGTGAGGAAATAGTTGAATCACATCAAATTGCTAGTTTTTTTTTTTCTACTGAATTCAACCATCTATGGGTTTTACTTCTCTAAATCTGTTCCTGTGCATAGTCACAGCCATATTTAGGAATCCAATCCATTTTTCATTTTGAGGCTCCTGATTCCTGATTCATCTCAGTCCACATACCCTGGCAGGAATCCACTTACACACACAGGCCGTGCTGCAAATGGTGCTTAGTAAATTAGATGTTTGGAGTGCCAAACACACTTTCCCCATACAAATTGAGTTACAGATGGTGGTTCGTTATCCAGTCCAGATACCAAATGGCTGTGTAGACAAAATCCAGGTGAACGATGATCTTAAGAGACTGATAGATGCTAAGCTTTCTTTCTAACAGTTTCTAAGGAAAAGAGAATCAGAGGTGAGGGTCTGGAGCACATCTCCCACCTTGCTGACACAGAGACCTCTGCTTCTCAGCATGCTGGGGCTCCGGGGTACTGGTGGGAGCTTTGCCAGCGGAGACGACATGCTTCTCTGAGGTTTCTGAACTCGGCGACAAGCAGCAGCAGTCTGTCCCCAGGGCTGATAGGCACCACAGGTGTGATGCTCACTCCAGAGCCAGGCAGGAGGGGGCGGTGAAGGGAGATGCTGCGGTATGTGGCCATTCTCCAGCTGCTCAGTGTGCTAAAGACTGCAGGGGAGAGAGGCCACCTCAAATCAGGTCACAATTCTGTCCTTGAGGAGGAGGGGATGCAGGATATCAGTAGGCAAACAGCAGTCTCCAACCCCACATGTGTAATTACAAAAAGATTAACTCAAATCTAGATGTCATTCAGAAGGCAACACAAGTCCTAGAATATGAAAATTCAACATAAACGTTTGCTCCCAAAAGCATATAGCTTTAAGAATCAAGGCCGGGCGTGGTGGCTCATGCCTGTAATCCCAGCACTTTGGGAGGCCGAGGTGGACAGATCATGAGGTCAGGAGATCGAGACCATCCTGGCTAACATGGTGAAACCCTGTCTCTAGGAAAAATACAAAAAATAAGCCAGGCGTGGTGGTGGCTGCCTGTAGTCCCAGCTACTTGGGAGGCTGAGGCAGGGGAATGGGGTGAACCTGGGAGGCGGAGGTTGCAGTGAGCCGAGATTGCACCACTGCACTCTGGCCTGGGTGACAGAGCGAGACTCCGTCTCAAAAAAAAAAAAAAGAATCAAGAAATGACAACATCCAGTAAACTCCCAAAGTATTACAGATAGTTCCTTTTAGTAGCGGTCAGAAGGGGTACCAGGGTGTATACATTTTTGCCATCTCTTGCATTAAGAGAGGCCCTCTGCTTCCACTCTTAATTGACTTGTTTAGGATTCAGTTCTTCCTCTACTCTGATTTCAAACTATTAGAAGCAAATGAAAAGAGCTAGGCTGTGCCAAATTTGCAAGTGTTTTCCAATGGAAACACTTTGTGCTTTCTCATTCTTTCTCTCAGGAATCCGCAAGCAAACCAGGTCTGACAGCCGACCTCAACTGAATTTTCCTATTTCTTATTTTGGGTGAAAGGGAGGGGAAAAACTGACTTATGAGAAAATAGGAGCATTTAATTTAAAATTTTCCCATGGTATGCTATATAGCGGATGCTTCTCTATTAGTATATTCTACCACTGATGGGAGGAGGAGGAATCAAGGATAATGGGTTTCTGGTTTGAGTGCTTAGGCAGATGGAGGAGAAAATGAAAATTAGTTCAATATTAGACATATTTGGCTCATGGTGCCTATGGGATATGCAAGCAGTTAAGCAAATCCAAATAAATGCCTGGCACTCAAGATATATCTAACTGGAGTTACTCTGAAAGTCATAAGGATGTAAATGTCAAAGTCTGGTGCAGATGTGACTGCCCATAAACAGAGAGAAACGGGGCCGGGAGCAGTGGCTCACACCTGTAATCCCAGCACTTTGGGAGGCTGAGGCGGGCGGATTATCTGAGGTCAGGAGTTCAAGGCCAGCCTGGCTAACATGGTGAAACCCCATTTCTACTAAAAATATGATCATGCCATTGCCCTCCAGCTTAGGCAACAAGAGCAAAACTCTGTCTCAAAAAAAAAAAAAAAAAAAAAAAAGAGAGAGAGAAACAGACAGACAGAACCTTAGAGAGCACCAGCATCTAGAACACTGCTCCTCAAACCTGAATGTGCAAGTAGATCACGTGAGGATCTTTTTAAAATGCATGCAGTTTCCAATTCAGTAACTCTGGGGTGAGGCCTGAATTCTGCATTTATAATAAGAGCTCCCAGTGTTGCTGATGCAGCTTGTTCTTGGGCCACACTTTGAGTCCTATGGAATTTGAGGACAGCAAATACAGAAAACAAGGAAAATTGACCTGAAAAAGGATTAGAGATGTGGAAAAGAAAAACAAATAATCAAATGAAGCAAACCCGGAGACTGGGGCTGTGGAAGCTAGAAGAAGAAAGGGTTACAATAAGAATGTGAGCATATGGGGTGCCAAATAGAATCCCCAAAAACACAATCCTGAACACCATTATCCTTAATGCTGAAATCCCAAAAGATCAAAATCCCGAAAATGTAATTCCGAAAAAACTAAAAAAAATCTTTAAAATATTTATTTACATTTTTAAAAAGGGATTTATTTGAGAACATATAAAATCATGACAAAACACTTCATAGGCCACTTTACACAATAAAACAGGCAATAACAACATACGTATTTTTGCAAGCATAAATACTCAGGTACGCCATGCATGACAGTTGCACTGGGATAAGAGTTATAAGCAGACAAACCATATTCATAAAGAAATAGGTCAAAAAGGGAAATGTATAAATACATAATCACTATGGTTGCAAATTGTGTGTACTCAGCTTTATAACTGTGGTCATCTGAAACACTGTGATGAGCAATCTAAGTCTTTTGATGAGATTGATCAAAAACCGAGGTGAGTCTCACCATGTACGCAATCGCCCAAAGAGCCAAGATCTCGAGAAAATTTATCTTGTATAAATGCGGATATACGAAAAGGACATCTCTTCATTGCCGAGGAATTTTCAACATCTATACATGCACAGTACTTACACACAAAGTCAACATTGTAGTAACACACTTTGGTGGAGTCAAATTTGCAAAAAGTGCATAAAACAAATTCAAACTCTCTATGAGTCTCCACGCAATTTCTACCTCCAGTATTGGAAATGATGCAAAGATGAATACACACCAAATAGTAAAAAATAATAATAATAATAATGCTGACAACTTACAGTCAGTAACTTTGCTGGCTTCTTCAGGCAAATGCAGCTTTAATTCATAAAAAGCTCCCGGAATGTCATCAGCTGGAAGGAATGCCAATGAAGGCAAATGACTCATTTTTAAACTGATGTTTTTGTCGTTGTCATTTTGTATGACCAACAAACTCATCTGGATTGTCCACCAAATGCATTGGCCTAAATAGAAAAACCAAACTATTTGGTAACATCTTGAAATTCAATTTTAGGAGCCTTGATCGTACCTAATTCCAAATCAGTCATTATGGTTTGGAGATGCAATTGAAATATATTTTCTCTGCAAAGTCCACCAAGTCTTTAAATAACTACTTATAAAGTGTTTCAATTTTTCCAGTCATTAATATCTATATGAGTTAATAAGTTCTAGAATTTTCTAATCCAACAGGGGCATGAGTTGTATATACTTGATTAAAAAAAACCAAAAACTGGGGACAGTTTTGAAAGTACCATCCATTTGCCAAAGTGAGGCAAGTGCTAGTTTTTCTATGTTAGATTTAGTGGTGATTATAAGAAGTCTATTTTGTTTGACAGTCAAATCCCTAATCAAAAATAGTTCACCATTTAATGTGCTTTGTAACACTGGAGGAACCTCTATAACACAAGTGTCTTTGGTTCAGAAGGTCACTGAGCTTGCCAAGTTCTTTTTATTCTCTTATGAAGGGTGTCTTTCGAAGCAAACATGGTGCTATGTGTGAAGGGGTAGAAGTTGTGCCTGATGGAGTAATTTGGCAAAGGAGATTTATTGTATTTTTTACCTGCATTTTCATTTCTTCTCTGATCTTCAAAACACTCTCCACACTTGTATTTGAAGATTGGTTGTGGTCTACAAATTTTACAGGTATATGCTGTCCATTTGAAAGTATGGCTATCACTTGGCTGTCATAATTAAGTGATTTTCTGCTTTCACGGCACCAATAATGATTAGCTTCTAAACTTTTTTCTTTCATCATTAAGTAGCCTCATATACTTGTCACAGCCTTTCTGCAAAGGAACAGTTTCACAAATCTCTTTCATTGTGTTGTAAGAAATATATTAAGTAGGTTGTGAAAGTTGTCAGAATCAAAACAGAGTCACTAATGTCAAGAAAACCCTAACAAATACAGCCGGGGAAGGCCATGAAAGGAGGGTTCTCAAGCTTGTCACCTGATCATGGAAAAGACTACAAAAACCACAAAGTTGCACAAAAGCCATTGCAACTTTACACAAAAAGTACTTCTGCAAGGACATCTGCCCAGAAATTGCCTACTTGACTTCAGACGGGTATCACACTTGTTATTGATCTTTGTAGTCAAGGATAATTATTTCAAAACAATTATGTAAACCTCCTCATTTTTTTTCCTTTAAAAACCTATGTCTTCCTTTACCTCCCTGAATACACACATAGTATTCTGTGGCAGGCAAAGCTCTATTCCCAAATGAACATCTTTTCTTTCAGAGAGCCTCTCTCTGCTTGTTACTTAGGTTGACAAAGGAATGATATTTGATTTCCCCAGTACCAAATTTGTATTAGTCAGGGTTCTCCAGAGAGACAGAACCAACAGGATAGGAATGTACATATACGAGAGATGGTTTATTAGGGGAATTGGCAGCTCATGTGATCGTAGTGGCTGCAAAGTTCAATGACAGGCCATCTGAAAGCCAGAGACCCTGGGATGCTAGTAGCATAGCTCAGGCCAAAAGCCTCAGGATCAGACTGGCCACTGATGTAAGTCATGGAGTTCAAAGGCCAGCAAGTCAATCCCGGCTCTCAAACAGAGATTAATTCGCCTTTTGTATTTGTTTTTCCAGGCCCCTAGATGATTGAATGGTGCCTGCCAACATTGCAGGGAGATCTTCCCCACTTAATCTACTCAGACTTACACACTAATCTCCTCCAAACACCCTCACAGACATACCCAAAATAATGCTTTACCAGGTTTCCAGATATTCCTTAATCCAGTCAAATCGACACTTAAAATTAAATCCACTGGCACATGCCTGTGGTCCTAGCTACTTGGGAAGCTGAGGTAGGAGGATCACTTGAGCCCAGGAGGTTGAGGCTGCAGTGAGCCCTTATCGCACCACTGTATTCCAGACTGGATGATGACAGAGTGAGACCCTGTCTTACAAAAAAAGAAAAAGTATTCCTTTCCTTTCCCAAATAAACAGGGGAGCAATATGATGCTAAGCATATTCTGGACATATTCTGGAGTGATATATATGGACTCATTTGTTTCAGTTAGTATTATTTTCTTTCTATATTTATTCATTGCCAAGAAAATAAAGTTAAAGATTCTATTTATAAAAGAATGAATGTGCTCACTTGATAAATGTAGATAACACATTACAATTTACTCTTGGAGTCCTTCCCTTTCTCATCCAGTCATTAAAATATAATGCATTTCTGATTTTCTCCCACTCAAAAAGCCATATTTGGAAATCAATTAATGAAATAAGCAAATCTGTAAAATTGGTTTTAAATGCATAAGGAAAAAACCCTTTGGTACCATCATATTAACAACAGAAACTATTTTTATTCCAGTGCTATGGCACAAATGTTTCTTTCTGAATCATATCTGAAAGTAAATTATTTAAGCAATTTCCTTAATAATTAGAAAATGGTATTTGTGAAGCCATTTATTTAATCACACACAATTTAATGGAGGCCATTACAATTCTCTATCTACTTTATTCTGTTAGAACCAAAAGCCTAAAGAGAAATGTGTTCCTAAGGCTCTAAATGCTTTCAAGAAACTGAGTCTGACTCACAGTGCTTTCTACAGAGAAGTGGAAGAAGCACACAGCACAGTCATCCACCACATGTGAAAATCAGTTAATATTTCTCCCAGTTATAGACATGTCATTATTCATAAGGTACTGTTAAATACATTAAAAGATCAAACAAAAGCATCTGCTTTGGTAAGGCTCTGACCTACCCAAATTTCTGCCTGGGATAGTGCATAGAGCAATAGTTTACTTCTAACTTTCTATCGTGTATAAAAAAATTGTTATCAATGAAAATTGAAAGGAAACAAAGGGATTACAAAGCAAAACCATAAATTAGCTGTGAAGGAGAGTTCCTCTTACCATACCCTTCTCCAAATTGAGTATTATTACTTCTTGAATCTTTGTCAATTGGTAAGTGAATAACGGTGTATCATCAATGCTTTTACAATTGCAAGACCCAGGAATTATTGACTCCTATACCCTGAGTCTCACCTCCAATATATATCCTGCCTCCCACTCCCTTCCTCTTGATCTGTCTCAGCTGGTCTCTCTCATACACTCCCTCTTTCTCCCCTCCCAGCTGTCTCTAGATTTATGTTCTAAGATTAATATTCCTGAAACATTTTTGATCTTTCAGGCGGCATTATTGCAAAACACTCTCCTGCTTCTCTGCCTTATGCTTCACCACCTTTACAGTTGACATCTTTTTTCTTCATTTCTCTATTTATCCTTGTATAAGAAGGGGGCTTCAGATTGCATTATAAATTGTCTGCTTCCATGAATTTCAGACACATTTTCCATGTCTGTGAACTGGGAAGAAGGGTATGCCTCAAATTTATGTGGATGGGGACCTGAGAAACCTCCAAATCTAAGAAAAGAGGTAGGCATGACAATGATTTGATTGTCAGAGAGGAGGGACAGTTTTCGACTCTAAAATAGTGTATATCTCCCAGCCTAATCCCCGGTAGACTTGTGCCTGAGTCTTATGGTGAAAGGTAGCACTCAATCAAGATAAGCAATAAAAAATACTTTTTTAACCAAGAGTTCTGTTGGGGTACAAGCAGCAGTGATTTTGTACCAGTTTAACAGAGAGTAACATCCACAGAGGCATGCCTTAGTCCATTGGGACTGCTTTAACAAATTACCATAGACTGGTGGCTTAAAAAGAACAGAAATTTATTTCTCACAGTTCTGGAGGCTGGAAGTCCAAGATCAGGGTGCCAGCATGGTCAGGTTCTAGTGAGGGCCCTCTTTTGGGTTGCAGACTGCCACATACTCCTTGTATCTTCACATGGCAGAAAGAGACCTAGCTATCTCCCTGGCATCTTCTTATAATAACACTGACCTCATTCATGAGTGCTCCATACTCATGGCCTAATCAACTCCCAAAGGTCCCACCTCCAAATATCCATTATATTGGGATTAGGTTTCAACATGTAAATTCTGGAAGACACAAACATTTAGAACGTAAAGGGAAAATAGCACTCTCTGACATATGATCACAACAGAATACCACCTCCTGCAGCACCTATGGGGCTCCAGCAATTCAGCAAAGTCAGTTCCCAATAGAAGACCGTCATCCTCCCAGGAGTGGCAAAAGTGACTAAGAGGTCCTACAATATCAAGCACAGTGGCTCTCGGAGACAGAGATACCCAGCACGAGGATGTTGGAATAGAAAAAAAAAAAAAAGATAAGAATCAGGGAGAAAGACACATGGAAACTGAATACAACATATACAACTCCCCTTGGGGACTACCAGAAATAGTTGGGGGGACAGGGAATCAACTTTCCAGAAGTTTAAAGTCAAGGGAGGAAAAGCTAGTAAAGCATGTGTTTCAGCTTTCATAGGAGAGATTTTTATCTTGTGCAATTAATATCTTTTGGAACCAAAATTCTCTTGGGTACTGAAAAGGTATATAGAAGTAAATTTCATTATACTTAGATTTGAATAAAGCAAATTTGCAATTCGAGAAAAAAAAAATGCAGTCTGCCAAGTGCTATACGTAGCAAACTTAAAGAGAACAAAAGTATCCGCAAGAGAATACTATTTAGAGTGATAGGCACTAAAAGTAAAAAATGGATGCCTATTTTATTTTAGTAATTACTCTCAAATTTTCATTTGTGGCTAGTTATAAATCTATGTTATTTATCTGATTAAAATCTACTGGATCTCTTTCTCACTTAAATTTCCATTGACGCCAATTTTTTTTTTGTTTTCTGTTTTGTTTTCTTTGTTTTTTTGTTTTGTTTTGTTTTTTGTTTTTTTGAGACAAGTCTCACTCTGTTGCCCAGGCTGGAGTGCAGTGGGGCATGATCTCAGCTCACTGCAACCTCTGCCTCCCAGGTTCAAGCAATTCTCCTGCCTCAGCCTCCTGAATAGCTGGGACTACAGGCGTGTGCCACCACGCCCAGCTAATTTTTGTATTTTTAGTAGAGAGGGGGTTTCACCATATTGGCCAGGCTAGTCTTAAATTCCTGACCTTGTGATCCGCCTGCCTCAGCCTCCCAAAGTGCTGGGATTACAGGCATGAGCCCAGTAAGATTCTCAGTACGATACTTTCCACTAAAACTTAGATCCATTTGCATGTGAATATTTATGCTCTGGATCTCATCTGAAACGAGAAAGTGTGACAAAATATTATACATGCAATTTCAATCTCTGAGGAAATCAGGGTTTTTTTTGTTTTTTGTCTATTAGAACAATACAGATTTCTCATTGGCCATATAGAGAGCAAATCTGGAAATTGTGTAGCTCTATTTGCCACATAGCCACATAGTTGTGCTGAAAAACAAAAGTTACAGAAATCTTGAAGATCATTCTCCTTGGATCTCCTTCTCTCATAAGCAGGAAGCTAGGGCTCACAGTTAGCCAATGGCAGATCCAGGGCTAGAATCTTAGCCTCCTAAGTGCCAAGCCCAGAGCTTTTCCCACCCAATGAGAAAACTCTCTTTGGGCTTCTCCAACATCAGTCTCTAGCATAATGTTTTAAGTGTTTTTCCCTATACTCAGAGAAGGAATCAAGTTCTCCTTCTAAACTCCTACCTCCTTTTCACTGTCCTGCCCAACCTTCAAGCATTGCCTTAAGGCAGATTCTCTTCTTAGCTATTGGAGTAATACCAGGGATACTTATCTTCAAATATGCAGAAACCAGGTTGATGGGTGCAGCAAACCACCATGGCACATGTATACCTATGTAACAAACCTGCACTTTCTGCACATGTACCCCAGAACTTAAGGTATAGTTTAAAAAAAAAAAGTATAAAATTATTCCCTATATTTATCTACAGAATGCTCTATCTTCTATGTAAAAGCCCAGCAAATAATTAAAGGTTGGCAAAACTTGTCAGTTAAAAAAAAAACACAAATATGCAGGAATATGAAGCAGACACTACAACTCATGATGGGAACTGAGTGCTCATTCATTCCCATCATTACTATTCATGTTTGAGGTTCTACCTCAAATATAGATAGTCCCCAACTTACAATGGATTGACAGGATTTTTCAACTTGACAATGGTGCGAAAGCAAAATGTGCTCAGTAAAAACTGTACTTCGAGCACCCATACAACTGTTCTATTTTTCACTTTCAGTACAGTATTCAATGAATTACCTAATATTCAAAACTTTATTATAACATAAGCTTTGTGTTAGGTGACTTTGCCCAATTGTAGGCTAGTGTAAGCAATCCAAGCACATTTAAGGTAGGCTAGGCTAAACTATGATTTTCAGTAGGTTAGGTGTATTAAATGCATATCTTATTTATAATGTGTTCAACTTACAAATGGGTTTATCAGGACATAACTGATAAGGCAAGGAGCATTTGTACTTCTTAAGAGGAAGTATATTTCCCTCCTACAACCTGGAAGAATGCTTAACACCATTTGAGTCACCTCCTGCCATACTCCACTTTCTTCATAGTAATTGAATAAGGCTGACCACACATCGCTCAAGAAGGAATTCCCTTTAGGCTCCATATCTCTTCTTTCTTTGCTCAGAAAAATGGACCTTTTTCACCTGCACTCTAAAATGCTACTGTGTAGGTAAGTGAAAATCTCTAAAGCTATGTATTAAGTGGGAATGGATTTCTATATGTTAACATTGAAGAGGAAAGAAACTGATTTTTCTTAGTCTGAATCATTATGCTCATGCCAAATTTCTAGGAAATTGACCAAGTACATGATTTCATAATCATTAGCTATTGAAGAGGGAAACTAGAGATGCAAAACATAAAGCCGCTAATAATATGATAGCAGTGAAACAAGAACCAAAGGAAAAACTCAGGATGAGTTATGACAAGGCCTTCTCACTGCACCTGGTGAGCAAGCGCTCGAATGGGAAATCCCATACCAAATTCCATATTTCATTGGATCATGTTACATGGAGTGCTAGGAGCACTTGCAGACTGAAACAAATTTCCATTGCTTTTCTTTTCATTCTGTATCAGAAGGGGAAGAAAACTGTAACAGAGAGCCCCAGGCATCTCTAAATTGGTGTATGGATACAAACAAGTAATCAGATGGTTTATCACTATGGTTGAACTTCCTACCAAGACCGGTTTTGCAGATGGTATTTCTAAAACAGCAAGCACTGAGATTGGTTGACACTGCAATCTCAGTTTTCATTCAAGCAGACACAGCATCCGACACCGCCTATGGACCAGAGTTAGATTACATAATACTCGCAGGTTACCAAATTATTTACACAACTTCCAATTTTTGACATTTCCTACTTCCCTCCCAAACTTTACACACGTTGATGCTATTTTAATTCCTTCTTGGGCTTATTTGATTCTTAAAATTGATGCTTAAGATAATTTTCTTGTTAATAGGAGAAAGAAAAAAAAGAAGAAACTCTCAGATGAATACTTCTAGCTAGATTTAGTCAAATGGAGCTTTGAGAGAGAGCTCCATGGTGCCAGACACTTTATCACTTGAAAAATACTAAGTGTATGATTTATAACGTCTGTTATCTGTGAGTCATAGCTATGCCTTGGCAGAGACATCAAAACAAGATTTTTAGTGGGCTGGTCCAGGAAAGTAATGGATAATAAGAGATGGGATATCTGTCTGAAGATCACAGCAGAAAGAGTGATGGAAGGGACTTTTCAGAGGTCAGACAGTGAAGATGACAAGGGAAATCCAGTGGCTTACGCAGGTCCTCACAGCTAGATACTTCCTGTCCATCACCCCTTCTTGGTTTCTTTGGCCTCTTCCCTAACACAGCCCGTCCTACCAAAAGTCAGTGGAGGATACCCCAGGGATGGACACACACAGACGCTGATGTGTGGAGGTCCTGGCAGCAGCAAGACCAGGCTAGATTTCAGTCAGGCCACTTAAATCTCAATGGAAAGGGATTTTTGTTGGTGGTTTTTTGTTGTTGTTGTTTCTTTTGTGTCTTTTTTTTCCCTGCTCAATAGCATATTCACACCAACTGAACAGGAAGCGGACAAGTTCAGTACAAGTTCAGCTTCCACCCCACCTCTTCAGGCTGCAGGACCTAAGCTTAGTTTCACATTATACCCACGCACACTTCAGCCTAATTGTAAAGTGAGGCCAGCAGACAATATATAAAACATGAAATTCAAATCGGAGTTGTTTTATATGTATTGCCAGGAGCTCTAATCACAGCGAATGCCACCTCTCAGGATATAATCTGTGGCTCACCTCCGCTGCTTGCCTCAGATGGCCAGTAGGTGGGGAGCGTAGGGCCAGACGTTCTGCATCACCGGCTGAGTATGCTCATCACGTTCTCAGTGACAAACAGTCTCAAGTGACAGTGTGACAGCAAAAACAGATGGGAGTCAGAGTTTTTGTCATTTCCCATATTTTTCCATTTTTTACAAGCCAAAAAGACTGCCGATATTTGAAAGAAGATATCAGTGGCCAGCAGGGATCTCACATTAAAGAAAGTGCGTATCTTAGTGCATGATCTATTGAAGAAGAATGTCATTTTAGGGGTAGTGATGGGACGAGGGTGAGGGAGGACAGCTAGACACAGAAAATATCAGACTAGATCAGCAATTGAGTCATAATGCATGATAAATGGAGATGGTAGCAGAATATAAGGAAGACTGCAGATATTTATATTTAATGAGACCACAGCAGGTTTCCAAAAGGTTTCCTGATGCAGAAAAGGATTTTCATGGCAGGCCAGGTGCGGTGGCTCACACCTGTAATCTCAGGCACTTTGGGAGGCCGAGGTGGGTGGGTCACTTGAGTTCAGGAGTTTAAGACCAGCCTGGCCAACATGGCAAAACCCCATCTCTAATAAAAGTCCAAACAAAATTAGCCAGGCGTGGTGGCAGGCACCTGTAATCCCAGCTATCATGAGGCTGAGGCAGGAGAATCTCTTGAACCTGGGAGGCAAAGGTTGCAGGGAGCCGAGATTGTGCCACTGCACTCCAGCCTGGGTGACAGAGCAAGACTTCATTTCAAAAAAACAAAAAAACAAAAACAAACAAACAAAAAAAAAAACAAAAGGATTTCCATGGCCAAATAAATACAAAGAAAACTGAGTTAAACAAAGATTGATTTATTTGTGCAGAATATCTCAGCACCTTTAGTATGCTATTATGAATTTCAAAATGGCAAGAGACAATTTCACCATGAAACTCGTTTATTATGGACACTTATTAACAACTCATAAGACATGTGCTCCACGATAAATGTTAGATTAGAAAATTACTATCTCTGTGGTTTCTATTCAAGGCGAGGCTTTAAGAAAATAATTCTTAACATTTCCTTCAGTTCCATTATTTTTAGGTTCTACTACTTACTCAGCTAATGATAGTACTAAATGACAAAGCAGACTACATCAGAAAAATTGAACCAAAAAATGGTAAATAATATGAAGCAATTAAACTTTGATCTAATAATTGACCAGAAAACCATCATTTGCCTGAGGTCGGTGCTTCCAAAAACAGTGATTTCTGGAAAGTACTGAATGTGTTTGAGTAAAACTTTGCAGATATGCGAGAACCCAGGGCAAATTGCAATTGAGATTTTGATGTGCTTAATCAACTTATATATAGCTTCAGAAAAATTACATATTGATATAAGATTATAAATAAGAATTATTTACTTTATTCTACTATTCCCAATGATAGGTCCTTCCTCATTAGTTCATGTATTAATATGCTCCCTTCCTTAAGATGGTCACTGACATCTCATTTCAAATATCAGCAGATAGAGTCTTACTGGCTTATTTTTTAAAATGTAGCAATATGAGAAGAAAAAAACTAAGCCACGTAAACAGGCTGAGTAATGTGATTTTGAAATCTTGAAATCTACAAAAGGAAATGTGAAAAAGAACAAACTTTAAAGGATAATAAATTGTTCTTTTGCAAAGAAATGGGAAATGTTTTTAATCTCTTAACAAATATTTTCAGAAACATAGATACAAATATTTTCCAGTGTTTTTGCTATTTAATATATGTTGCAAACCGAGATAAGTCCATAATGTAAGCATTGTTACTTGAAATACTTATATAAGCTTGAAATTTTTAACAAGGCAAATTTGCTTCATCTTTTTGAAATATAAATATACTTACATATTTAGTTACCAGCCCAAAGGTGTGAGATTGAGGGGCAGAGAAAAAGAATGGCTGGCTGTGAATTAGAGGCTTTTGCTATAGCTATCAAAAGGAAATTCCTAGGAACATTTTCAACTCATTTCATGGTATCTTAGAACAGGAAAGTCCAACTGCCCTAAACACACACATGTATATATTTGTATGTGTGTGTGTGTATGTATATATGTATGTGTATGTATGTATATGTACGCATGTATGTGTGTTTCTTTCTATATGTTCTGCTCCTTGGTTTGTTCACTGAAACTTTCTTGGCAGTTAAGCCATATCAATGTCTGTAAAGATGCCTCATAAATTGTTAAATGGCTGCTTAAGATACCATTGTACGGCTATTTCATCATTTACTTAACTGTTTAACCTAACTGTTGTCTGCTTTAGGACATTTACATTTTGTTGGCTTTTATTTTTGTTTTTGTTTTTTTGCTATTACAAAAATGTTATAACAAATACATCTGTACATGCTAGACATATTTGAATGTTTCTGAGTATATGTATATGAAAAATTCCTAAAAATAAAACTGCTAAACAGAACATGTACATTTTTAAGTTAGCTAGATATTGTTTAAAAAAAAAACTGTCCCCCAAAAAGGTTGTCTCAATTTGCACCAGGACCAGCCACACTTAAAAGGGCTTATTTCCCCCACATGGATCTGACTTTATTTCTGGACTCTTGCCTGTTCTACCAGCATGTATCACACTATTAAATGACTATAACTTTGAGACGAGCTTTATTTTTTCTAGGTTGAGTGAATTTTCTTATTCCTTTCCCTTCCAAATTATCCTGGCCATTCTTGAATGTTTGTTTTCTCACATGAACTTTAGAATCAGTTTGAATAGATCTAAAAATTTAGGGAGAATTGATCTTTTTGTGATACGGAGTTTTTGCTCCTCTTTTCTAGATTACTTTATCATCCTACCTTTGAGGAGAAAAGGAACAGAGAAGCAGTTCTTTCCTATGCAAGCGGTTTGCCTTAATTGTTCAGCCAGTTTTGGCAAATTACATTTAAAGTTTCTATTTCCATAGAGAAAGTACAAATTTTTGAGTCCCAGAAAGCTAGGGAAAACTGCTGGCACTTTTGAAGCATTCTGTGGGATTGAAATGAATTTCTTTTATTCATCAGTTGCTTTCATTCCTATGTGGGGCACTGCAACAGAGAGCTGCTATTGTAGCAAGATAATCAAAGGAGAAATTCTTTTCTGTTGTATTCTCAGAGATATAAGAAACAAGTATTTTTTCCCTTCTCCACCTTAAGACAATGTTTAAGCTTGAGTCCCAAGTCTGATTTTCTCTACCACAAGAAGTAACTCATGACTTTGGTGTTCAGGGGTAAAAATAGATCATGTGAAGTCCCTTGATGACAAGTCTTCACCCAGGCTTTGCTTGGGAATCTGAACTCATTAAGAAAGACTGGTGCTGAGGAGTCAGGTAGAGGAAAGAACCTGTCCTACTCTTGAAAAGATAAACATTCTTTTTTTTAAAAAAAATTATTTCCATAGGTTATTGGGGAACAGGAGGTGTTTGGTTACATAAGTTCCTTAGTGCTGATTTGTGAGATTTTGGTGCACCCTCACCTGAGCAGTACACACTGCACCCAATTTGTAGTCTTTTATCCCTCACCCCATTCCCACCCTTTCCCCGAGTCCCCAAAGTCCACTGTGTCATTCTTATGCCTTTGCATCCTCATAGGTTAGCTCCCACTTATAAGTGAAAACATTCTATGTTTGGTTTTCCATTCCTGAGTTACTTCACTTAGAATAAAAGTCTCCAATCTCATCCAGGTTGCTGCAAATACCATTAATCAATTCCTTTTTATGGCTGAGTAGTATTCCATCATATATAGATAGATAGACCACAGTTTCTTTTTTCTTTTTCTTTTTTTTTTTTTTTGAGACAGAGTCTTGCTCTGTTGCCCAGATTGGAGTGCGGTGGTATGATCTCGGCTCACTGCAACCTCTGCCTCCGATGCTTAAGTGATTCTCCTGCCTCAGCCTCCAAGTAGCTGGGATTACAGGCAACCACCACCACACCCAGCTAATTTTTGTATTTTTAGTAGAGACGGGGTTTTGCCATGTTGGCCAGGCTGGTGTTGAACTCTTGACTTCAGGTGATCCGCCTGCCTCAGCCTCCCAAAGTGCTGGGATTACATGCATGAGCCACTGTGCCCGGCCACACCACAGTTTCTTTATCTACTCATTGATTGATGGGCATTTGGGCTGGATCCATGATTTTGCAATTGCGAAATGTGCTGCTACAAACATGCGTGGGCAAGTATCTTTTTCGTATAATGACTTACTTTCCTCTGGGTAGATACCCAGTAGTGAGATTGCCGGATCAAATGGTAGTTCTACTTTTAGTTCTTTAAGGAATCTCCCACTGTTTTCCATAGCGGCTGTACTAGTTTACATTCCCACCAGCAGTGTAGAAGTGTTCCCTGTTTACTGCATCCACACCAACATCTTTTTTTTTTTTTTTTTTGATTATGGCCATTCTTGCAGGAGTAAGGTGGTATTACATTGTGGTTTTGATTTGCATTTCCCTGATCATTAGTGATGTTGAGCATTTTTTCATACGTTTGTTGGCCATTTGTATATCTTTTTTTGAGAATTATCTATTCATGTCAGAAGGATGAATATTCTAAGACTAGGAAGGGAGCAACTCAGAGGGAGGCATTCCCTCTTATAGCAAAGATTCATGCCCCACTTCCCTGTTGCAATTGATAGGGGAATGGCTGTGGCATGTCATGTCTTAGCCCAGTTTTCTATAAAGCAGAGGCTAAGGCAAAGATTAAGGTGGTAAGACTTTATTTAGGAGATGCAAATAAAGGTAAGGAAAACAGGGAGAGGAGGCTGGGAAAGATGTGAAACCATATGATGCCATAAGTTACTAGCTGGATACCATTTCATAAATCATGAAGAGAGATTGCAGGTTGCTCTGCAAGTTTGGTCATTTGGCATTAGGGTCTTTTCCAGCATGGTCTGCAAAGAAGGAATTGTACCTTATAGCCATCCAGAAGAACCAAAGAATGAAAACAAAAGCAAAAAACAGGTCCTTTTTCCTGGCTCCTCCTATCTCCTACTTGCCATTGGTCAAGGTTCACTCCATAAGGAGCTAACACTCCTGCACTTCTGTATTTCACCACCATCCAGCCTGTTGGTGGCACTCAGGCAATCAAATCTCACACCCTGCCAGATGGTGTACCATTCAAAGCTGAAATGGAGGGGTAATGAGGTTCAGGCGAGGCACCAGCCAGATGAGATAAAGGAGAAGACAATTGGGAGAATCTGAAAAGTTAATGTATAGTTCCCGTAGAGAGGAAGGCAGAGCCTGAAAGCAGCAATGGCAAACACAGTTGCAACCATGCTTCAAAGTCTCATTTTTTAATATAGGTCCATGGATGATCCTACAGATTCACAGCCTGCCAACCTTAGAGACTGGAGACTCAAAGCCATATTTAATTTGACATTTTTAAAGTAAAACAATGTGGGATCTCTTACTATTAAAAGTTAGAAAGGAAAATTCTATCAGGTATACTAGGAAAAATACAGCATAATCTTATAGCATATAGCAATTGCTCACTTTGCTACTTTAAATTTCTTTCAAATCCTCACTAACTGTCCTAAAATTAAGTGTGTAAGGACAGTTATAATCTTGTTGACAGTTCCCACTTTAAATTTAGAGGATAGGAACAAAAACATCACATCATGAAAAGAACTTGATGTCTGTCACCATTTTTACCTTCATTTAACTTTGAGATGTTACCTCTGCTTTCTAAAGAGCAGTGACTTAGTTTATATTCCACTGAGAACTTAATATATGCCCGATATTGTGTAAAACATTTTCACTCATATTATCTTTTTTTATTAAAGTTCTGGGACACATGTGCAGAACGTGCAGGTTAGTTACATAGGTATACATGTGCCATGGTGGTTTGCTGCACCCATCAACCTGCCATCTACGGTATTTCTCCTGATGTTATCCTTCCCCTAGCCCCTCACCCCCTGACAGACCCAGGTGTGTGATGTTCCCCTCCCTGTGTCCATGTGTTCTCATTGTTCAACTCCCACTTATGAGTGAGAACGTGGAGTGTTTGGTTTTCTGTTCCTGTGTTAGTTTGCTGAGAATGATGGTTTCTAGCTTCATCCATGTCCCTGCAAAGGACATGAACTAATCCTTTTCATGGCTGCATAGTATTCCGTGGCATATATGTGCCTTGATCCTCATAACAATCCCTTGTGGTAGAATTACTTGCCTACATTTTATAGATTCTAAGTGTAGAAAATGGGATCTCAGGGTGAATGAGTAGCTCAAAGTCACACTGATGCTAAATGGCACAGGCAGATCTTAAGAAGAAGAGGGAAGACGAGGAGGAGGAAGAAAAGCACCAGAAATAATAAATCATTACTGTTTGTGAAAATATCAAAGTGAAGAATAGGAACCACATACACTATTTTCATTTACCAGCTATAAACTTTAAGAAAAATTCACTAATTTAACAATAACTTTGCATTCAATAGAGTTAATCACATGGAACTACTTTTTCCTCTCAACAAGGTAACAGCATTTTAAAAAATAGAGGCCGGGTGCGGTGGCTCACACCTGTAATCCCAGCACTTTGGGAGGCTGAGACAGGTGGATCACGAGGTCAGGAGTTCAAGACCAGCCTGGCCAACAAAGTGAAACTCCGTCTCTACTAAAAAACAAAAAAAAACAAAAATTAGCCGGGTGTGGTGCCGGGCGCCTGTAATCCAGCTACTCGGGAGACTGAGGCAGGAGAATTGCTCAAACCAGGGAGACGAAGGTTGCAGTGAGCCGAGATCATGCCACTGCACTCCAGCCTGGGTGACAGAGCAAGACTCCATCTCGAAAAAAAAAAAAAAAAAAAGAATTAGCACTAACTCATGATTTTTTCTAATACTCTAAAGTAATTGATAAATGCGTCATCTGGAGAAGTCAAATATAGATCACAATCAGACTTAGGAATTGAAATCTTGGAACTCGATCAAGTTAAATGTTCTCTATTTGCTGCAGATAAATTTGGTATTAATGAGTAAAAAGAGTCTCATCTTTTCAGCATGCCTTTTTTAAAATATTTATTGCACATGTACTTTGTGTCATATTCTGAACTCTACTGCAGAGACTCATTATTGGAGATGATGCTGAAAGTGTGGCTTTTTTCTTCCTCCACATTTGTCTAGAAAGGGCAGTCACAAACATGTTAATGGATCTGAGCACAAAAATGAATCGAAGAACACAAGGACCATCATTAATATTTAGCACAATTGGAGGAGCTTCCATTTACATAATTACCTGCCATTATGTTTGTGTCATAACTTTAATGTGGTACAGAGCAGTCTCTGCAATGTTTTTTATATTTTTAGAAAAATGTCTTCAACTGTGGTAAAATTGTCTCATAATTGGGCTTAGAGAGATGTCCTTCAGAGTGGCGCCTTTGACCTTCTAGAAAGGGCAGGAAAGGTTTTAGTTTTGTATGTATAAGCCCAGGAAATGAAGTGCATTGTTTGCCAGCACAAACTCTACTGCACATCCTACTCAGCCATATAAGGTTTTCAACAAACATAGGCAGATGCACACGAATGCAGTAAATTCAACATATTGCTCTGTTTCAGATCCAAAATAAGAATAGTTCTTTTTTTTTTTTTTTTTTTTTTTTTTTGAGACAGAGTCTCACTCTGTCGCCCAGGCTGGAGTGCAGTGGTGCGATCTTGGTTCACTGCAACCTCCATCTCCCGGGTTTAAGTGATCCTCCCCTCAGCCTCTTAAGTAGCTGGGACTATGGGAACATGCCACCACATCCTAATTTTTTGCATTTTTGGTAGAGACGGGGCTTCGCCATGTTGCCCAGCTCAGATGATCCACCTGCCTAGGCCTCCCAAAGTGCTGGGATTATAGGCGTGAGCCACCAAGCCCAACCATTGCCTGTTTACTTTTCAATCCCTACAGATAGACTGTAAGTCTCTTGAAGGAAAGAAGTGGAACTTGTATCGTGTTATATTCCTAGGGCCTGGTTTAATGCCTGAAATATAATAGCCTCACATTTGTTGAGTGAATGAATAAAAATCTTACTGCCCTCAAACTACCTGTAAGTGATTAATATGTGACTGAATAATTTTTTTTAAATTTTTATTAATCTGTGACAGACTAATTACATGTTATTTCAATCTCCTTTTTTTTTTTTAATTGAGATAGAGTCTCATTCTGTTGCCCAGGCTGGAGTACAGTGGCACAATCTTGGTTCACTGCAAACTCCGTCTCCCAGATTCAAGCAATTCTTCTCCCTCAGCCTCCTGAGTAGCTGAGATTAGAGGTATGCACCACCACACCCTGCTAATTTTTGTGTATTTTGTAGAGATGGGGTTTTGCCATGTTGCCCAGGCTGATCTCGAACTCCTGAGCTCAAGCTATTTTCCCGCCTCGGCCTCCCGAAATGCTGGGATTACAAGCGTGAGCCACCACGCCCGGCTTCAGTCTCCATTCTGACAGATGCTGTGGGTTGATTTGCTTGACATCCTTCATGCTGAAGGCTGAGGAGCTCAGTACTCCACCTCTCAGCCTCTCCTGAAGGGAAGCAGATCTAGGTATGTGACCTTGAGAAGTTACTTCACCTTTCTGTGCCTGAGTTTCCTCATCTGTAAAAGTCCTTCCTCATGGTGGTGTTGGGAAGATTAAATATTGATAAAGCATAAATGATGTCTAGCACTAGGTCTGGCATATAGAAAATGTGCCATAAATGTTTACCATTGTAATTTGTGTTTGTTACACACAACTGACTGCCAACAAGTCTTGCTGTATTTAAAGGTTTTCATCTGGGCAATTTTTTTTACTATCTTTTCTTCTTGTTTCCTCTTCAGTGAAATGATTGATAGAATTGAAGTAAATCATCTCTCAGGTTTTTCAGCTCTAAAATAGACTGTAAGGCCAGGCATGGTGGCTCATGCCTGTAATCCCAGCACTTTGGGAGGCCAAGGCAGGCAGATCACCTGAGGTCAGGAGTTCAAGACCAGCCTGGCCAACATGGTGGAACGCTGTCTCTACTAAAAAATACAAAAATTAGCCAGATGTGGTGGCACACCTGTAGTCCCAGCTACTTGGGAGGCTGAGGTGGGAGAATTGCTTGAACCCAAGAAGCAGAGGGTGCAGTGAGCCAAGATCATGCCACTGCAGTCGAGCCTGGGTGACAGAGTGAGACTCTGTCTCAAAAAAATAAAATAAAAAATAAAATAAAATAGATTGTAAGATGTGTCCAGAGAGCTATGCATCTGTGGTAACCCATAGTGAAAGGCAGGCAGGGTGGGAGGGAGCGCTGAGGATGGCATACGGTAGATATGAACAGGGAAGGAGTAAACCCCAAAGCATTTTCCAAAAGAGCAGTTAAGGGGCATTAAAGGCAGGAAATGGATCAAACAAACAAAGACCAACAAAAAGCGTTGCTTCTCCATTTCTTCCTACCAAATATTTTAGCCTACCTGAGAAGAGATACCCCTCAAGATAACTTTAGTCTTTTAATACCTATAATGCCAATTCTAAGCACAGATAGAAGCAGACAATAGAACAGTTGGTCTCCAGTCTCACCATGGAAGTAGCTGGAAGGATTCGAATGAGGGATTTAGAAAACCACTGTCTAATTAAGCTAGGTATTTTAGGATTGCATTTGGCTGCATGAAGCAAAAATGAACCAGAGTGGCCTAAACAAACAGAAAGCCCTGACTCTCATTTTACAAGGACACTAAGGGTAAGGAGCCCAGAGATGAGACAACTCTTCAGGGAACCAAGCTCTTTTCTGTATCATGCTCATGCTTTGTTGACCTTAACATGTGACCTTTCTCTTTATGATCACAAGGTAGCCCCTGCATTTTCAGGCATAAATTTATCATTCCAGGAAGAAAGAACGGGGAAGGGTAAAGAACAAAAAATACATATCAGCAGAGTTTCCCTCCTTTTATTAGAAAAAGGAAGGTTTATTCACTGGATTCATTCTTACATTTTATTGGCTAAAATTGAGTAAAATGGGCCGGGCACGGTGGCTCACGCCTGTAATCCCAGCACTTTGGGAGGCCGAGGCAGGTGGATCACGAGGTCAGGAGATCCAGACCATCCTGGCTAACACGGTGAAACCCCGTCTCTACTAAAAAATACAAAAATTACCCGGGCATGGTGGCAGGCGCCTGTAGTCTCAGCTACTCGGGAGGCTGAGGAAAGGAGAATGGCGTGAACCCGGGAGGCGGAGCTTGCAGTGAGCCGAGATCATGCCACTGAACTCCAGCCTGGGCGACAGAGTGAGACTCTGTCTCAAAAAACAAAAAAGTAAATAAATAAATAAATAAAATTGAGTAAAATGGCCAACCTCAACTGCAAGTAACTCTAGGCACATTGCCAATTAAACAAAACGATGAAATTCACTGAAAAAATATGGAGGAAATAGACATAGCATAAGAAACTAGCATGTTTACCATCGACCTTCTAGTCAATAAAGTAAATTAGGCTTGACTAGCACACAATGAAACATATACTGTATGTTTTGTCTGGTGATAGCTAAAATTAGATTAAGATGAATAGGCTGACAACAATCTTATATAACAAGACAACAATCTTATATTGCTTAGAAAGTAGCTAGGTCTCATCTGCCTTCCCCTTCTTCTCCTTGATCTCCCTTCCATCTGCTGTTCTCCATCTAAAAAGAAAAAGTTGTATCTAGCACATCAAAAATCCATAATCTCTGAGTCATAAAACATTTTCAAATAGACTTGTATGTTGTGTTATTTATCATTTTTCAACAGCTTTAAAGTTTTTCTATTCATTTTCATCAGAGTTTCATAACATAACACATTTCTATGTTAAATTTATCACATTGTTTCTCAATTTTTCTTTTCTTTTCACCATCACTATTCTGAGGCTGAGAGAAGTAAATGTGCCCTATCTTTAGGTCCCTGGGGATTCCAGATTGTGGCCTATCACAATTACTTTTTCTTTCTGATAGCTCGTGATACATGCTCTAAAATACAGATGGTTCAGTGTAGAGAATACACATGATAGAGGAAATCTCCAGAAGTAAGAATATTGTGTTGACTTTAAAAAGGAAAATAAGTGAAAAAACATGAAACCCAGCAAGTTTTCTATGTATAGACATGCATCTCATTCAAAATATTTGTACAAGTTCATCTAGAAGATATTCAAAACATAACCAAAAGAGATAGCCCTAAGTATCCAAGGCTCAAAATTGTTTAAAACAAGAAAATATCCAGAAAGTTTAAAGCCAAAATTCTTACAGCAAAAATTGCCGTTGGACTTGGAAAGTCAAAGTAACATCATGCAAACAGGAGAAAGGCTTGATGCAAAGGCTTGCTGCAAAGTAGGAAAAGAAGCTGGCAGTTTACCCTTATATTTTAGGTCCCTGATCATTTCCCAAATCATTAACTTAGGCAAAGTTTCCTGTGCAAATCAGATTCTCTCAATTTCAGGGAATATCTAAAAGGCTCTAAGTGCTTCTTTACGCAATCAGTAAAATTATACAGAAGGTAAAGGGATGATGATCACATCGTAATTTGATCAAGATTTTGCCTAGATGAGGAAATATGTTTAATCTCCATTGGAAATCAGTTCCATTAATATAGAAAAAAGTTTTCAGACTGTTGATAAAAAGACAAAGCAACCTGTGAAACCATAGTTTGAGGTTGAGATAGATATCAGTTAGGAAACCACTCAAACCACTTTATTCAGTATATAACACGATAAGCAGTTACTTGAACACCAGGGAAGGTGTGCCCTGACCTCATGCCTTCAAGAACTAAGAAATATATGTTCTTGTTGTTCTTGTTCCTGCTGCTGTTATTAACCTTTGAATATTCGTTTCAGTTGCTGAGTAAAATGCTCTTAGTTTCTCATTCCAGAATCTCGAGGCAAAGTATATCTACTTTGAAAACATAATTAGTCAATGTCCAGAATCAGTTAAAGGAAACTAATGACACATTTGTCCAGATTGCATGCCAGGATGGCTGGTTGAAACCAGCATCAAGGAAATCAAAGAACTTTCTCTGTTAATAAGTAGAGGAAAAACAATGAGAGCTGCTGTTAAGCCACTAACCCACTGGGAGGAATGCATTGAACAGGACCAAAAGAAATGCCAATCAGAGGGAATAAAAATCCACAATCATTTTTAATTGGCTGAAGAAAATGAAACATACTAGTAGATTACAAATGATATTATAGTATTTCTCCTTGCCCACTACCAGATTTCCTCTCTCAAAATGCAACCATTTACATTTTAAACCACATATTAACATCAAATCTGTGCTCCCAGGCTACCCATGCTCACTGTGGAAGAGACAATTAATGTTCATTGCATTTCCCAGCCTCCCTTACTGTTAGAAATCATGTGACTGAATCCTCACCAATGGGGATGTGAGTTGAAGTGGTGTGCCCTGCTGGTCCAAGGCATTTAAAAGTGTTTGTGTATTCAAGCAAATGAAATGGCAAAGATAAGCAAATACATTTTAAAAAAGTAAAAAAATAAAAATTAACAAAAATTAAAAGTATTTGTGAAGCCCAGCATGGTGGCTCACACCTGTAATCCTAGCACTTTGGTAGGCTGAGGCAAGCAGATCGCTTGACATCAGGAGCTCAAGACCAGCCTGTGCAAGACAGTGGGATGCCATCTCTATGAAAAATGAAAAAATTAGACAAGTGTGGTGGCACACACCTGTAGTCCCTGCTACCTGGGAGGCTGAGAAGGGAGGATCACCTGAGCCCAGGAGATTGAGGCTGCAGTGAGCCATGATCACACCACTGCACTCCATCCTGAGTGACAGAGTGAGACCCTGTCTCAAAACAATAAAAATAAATAAAAAATAAAAGTGTTTGTGAGTTCTCCACACTCCCTGCTATCTGTATGATTAGAAGCAAAGATCATCCAAGACTGAACAGAGTTTTAAGGTAAAAGCAGCTCAGATCCTTGAGTCACCATTGGAGGAGAGGCTCTGAGGAGACCTGCCCGACTTGTCTCATACCTGCCAAGGGCAGAATGAAGTTGAGCAATGAGATTTGAACTTATTTGAGTGTGTCCTCACTTTTCTGTTCATTTAGAAGAATGAATGTTGGGGTTATATGTGTGAAAATGGAAACTGCTTTTTTTCCCCTCTCTTTTTAGGAAAAGAGTAAAAGAATCTACAAATTTGGCAAGTGAGGAAATGGATTAAATGTTCTTTGCCTTAAGATGATTAAACAATAATAAATTCTTGCTTTGGTAATTTATTTAATAGCATGACTGGTCATATACAAAAAGTTGGTATGTGAATTCATTCAGCTAATATCTATTCAGTGCCTGCTGAGTGTCAGGTTCTGTTCTAGGCGGTTCTAGAGAACAAAATGAAGTAAGATCCCTGCCCTAAAGGAGCACACGTTTTTCCAACTGTCAAATTATCTTAAATCAACTCCTTTTAAATTGTTTTCTCTTGATGAAATTTTTTTAATAAGCTATTTTTCCAATAGTTTCAATGTTTATATTCAGCATGATCTTTATCAAATGTCATTACCCTCTCTATCCTTACCCCCAAAAAGGAAACGTGTTAAATATAGATGCCTCTTAATTTTCTATGAAATTACAGCTTCGACTCCGAGTAGTTATAACCATTGATATTTAGTGACTCAAAAGTCTTTTTTTTTTTTTTTTTTGAGATGGAGTCTCGCTCTGTTGCCCAGGCTGGAGTCAGTGGTGCAATCTCAGCTCACTGCAACCTCCATCTCCTGGGTTCAAGCAATTCTTCTGCCTCAGCCTCCCAAGTAGCTGGGACTACAGGCGCATGCCACCATGCCCGGCTAATTTTTTTGTATTTTTAGTAGAGATGGGGTTTCACCATATTGGCCGGGCTGGTCTCGAACTCCTGGCCTAGTGATCTGCCCGCCTCAGTCTCCCAAAGTGCTGGGATTACAGGCGTGAGCCACCACGCCCGGCCCGACTCAAAAGTCTTTAATAGTCAGTGCTATCATTGGTTCCCATGGGTGTTCTTTACCATGAAGATGGGGTAGCAGCAAAGTACTTATCCATGAACCTGACCTAGAAAATGAAAACTCCAAAGGAGTGTGATACAGTTTGGATCTGTGTCCTCACCCAAATCTCATGCTGAATTGTAATCTTCAGTATTGATGGTGGGGCCTGGTGGGAGGTGACTGAATCATGGCGGTGAATTTTTCATGAATGGTTTAGCCCCTTCCCTTTGGTGCTGTCCTCAACATAGTGAGTGGCCTCTTGCAAGATCTGGCTGTTTAAAACTGTATGGCACCTCACTATCTCTCTTAGTCCTGCTTTTGCCATGCGATGTGCCTGCTCCCACTTCACCTTCTGCCATGAATATAAGCCTGCTGAGGCCTCCCCAGAAGCAGACGCTGCTGTGTTTCCTGTGTAGCTTGCAGAATCGTGAGCCAATTAAACCTCTTTTCTTATAAATTACACAGTCTCAGTTATTTCTTTATAGCAATGCAAGAATAGCCTTACACAGGGTGCAACAAGAGGATGGGCGCCTCACTTCATGAATCATGAGCAAGTCTCTGGGTGCACTATGTAAAGAAAGGGACCCGCCGGGCACGGTGACTCACATCTGTAATCCCAGCACTTTGGGAGGCCGAGGCAGGAGGATCACATGAGGCCAGGAGTTCAAGAGCAGCCTGGGCAACATGGAGAAACCCAGTCTCTACTAAATATACAAAAATTAGCCAAGCATGGTGGCACACACCTGTAGTCCCAGCTACTCAGGAGGCTGAAGCAGGAGAATTACTTGAACCTGGGAGGTGGAGGTTGCAGTGAGCCGATCATACCACTGCACTCCAGCCTGGGTGACAGAGACTCCGTGTCAAAAAAAAAAAAAAAAAAGAAAGAAAGAAAGGGACCTTTAAAGTAACACCTATTGCAAGGTGTTACTTGCACCTTGCTGGTTTTATTTATACTTCCTGGTTTTATTTCAAAACCTTGGATACCTCCAGGAAACCTAGACAAGCTAAGGTGACTTGAGGTTTTCTTGTTCAGCTCTGGCCCCCTCAAACATCATCATCTCTCTCTCTCTCTCCTAACTCCTCCATGATGGGAAATCTAGAGTTGCAGGTAAGGAGTCCTGGTGTAATCAGAAACCTCCAAAAGAATCTCAGAACCTACTAGTCAAATGAGGCTCTGTACTCATCTTAAAATGTTACCTGCTATATTCATTTTCAAGATCTGGGGCAAAAGCTCTGGAAAGAAACAAATTCCCTAGGTGATTTCAAGCTAGAGAGGATCTTTGGAGCAATCCTGGACCCAAACCTAGCTCCTGGAACTGTAAAGATGCAAAGGGAATTGCTTGTGTGCTGACAGGACCCTTTGCATAAGAGACGGGAGCAGGGTCTGGTGTCTTCATCAGCCTGCATTAGCACAGACATCAGGAATACTCAATTATGGTAATATCTCATTTTAAAGAGGCATGAATCTGGAAGACAAGTAAATACTAGCTGGCTTTTGTGCCATGACTTCCAAATGCTCTCTAAAGGAATTGAAACAGTTTGGAAGAGTGGATATGTGACTTCCTTACAAACTGTGCTTAAAGAAGGAAAAGGAAGATGTGGCTTACTGTAACACACTACTTTGCATATTACTATCAAACCTGCCAGGTCACATCTTAATGGTCTTAGCACCTCCCTCATGTTTTCTATCATAAGAAGTAATGTCCTATTACCAAGCTTGAGTATCTGTTCTGTTTCAATGTGGAAGGATCCAAATGATCTTGATGAGCGAGTTCATTCATCTGAATTGGCTACCTATTAAGGCTCAAATTCATAGGCTTGCTCTTGACCTCAAATGCTAAGTCCTCAGAGACACCTTGCATAAGTTTATCCTGCATCAAAGATCAAGAGAATGGAGAACACCAGAACTCTTAATACAACAGAGAATCCTGAATTGTGTACGTGATGTTTTGAAGCACATTGACTTTATTTTTGTAAGTTAATATTAAAATTGGCAGGAAATGGAATTAAGATGTGTGTGTTATCCTGGGGATTGTAGCAGAAAGTGGATATTGTAGATAATGCTCTCTGAAAGCATGCAGAATAGCAAGAAGTGAAAATTGAGTATGATATGCCATAGTATTAATAATAGTGGCCATCATTTATTTGGCCAGCACTTTATGTATGCTATCTCATTAACCCTAGCCATTTTTCTCACCTTTAGATAAATAAGTTGGAGCTCAGAGAGATTAAATAAGCTCTAGACTCTCAAGCACCCAGCTAGAATTGACAGGGCTGATATCTGAATGTTGGTCTTTCTAACTCTATAGCCAACACTCTTTCAAATACTCCACAAATCCTTCCATTCCAAGCTCATTTGAGCCAAGATAATTCCCATAAAAGAGAATACAAAATTGGCCAATTAGTGATGGTTGCCTCAGGTCTAGACTTTTGGTCAGACAAGGGTTGATGGCAACATCACCATGTGAAGTAGAGCGGCTGGCAAACTTGCAAGCTGGTGGAGAAGGAGTAATTGCACATTGCAAGGCATTCAAAGAGAAGAGCCAATGGGATCGAAATAAAACCAGAGGCATTGTCGTTACGGCCCAACTCACCAAAGACTGATGAAGCCAACTTGTGGAGCCTCTAACCTCCTTAAAATAGCCTCCTGCAGTGGGAGTGGTGGCTCACACCTGTCATCCAACACTTTGGAAGGCTGAAGCAGGAAGATTGCTTGAGACTAGGAATTTGAGACCAGCTATGGCAACATAGCAAGACTCCATCTCTACAAAAAATACAAAACTAGCCAGGCATAGTGGTGACTTCCTGTAGTCCTAGCTACTCCAGAGGCTGAGGAGGTAGGATCACTAGTGCCCAGGAGTTCAAGGGTGCAGTGAGTCATGATTGCACCACTGCACTCTAGCCTGGGTGATAGAGCAAGACTCTGTCACTAAAAAAAAAATAATAAATAGCATCCTGTTCTCCCCTAGGGAGGAGCCCCAAACCCAGTGGCTTTTCCAGGAAGTCCATAGGTAAAACAGGCTCTTTTTTGACCTGAATTCCAGCATTCTAAATAGAACCTAAACCTGCTCAACAGGTTCTGACAATGTAGCAATCCCAGCAACAAAGCTGCGTAGTGTACCCCTTTTTAAAAACCCTATTCAAAATAACCCTCACCCTTGCCTTCTCCATGACACTGATGGGAAAAAGGAGCCAAAGATCCCTGACAGTAGATAATCTACCCTCTCATCTCCCAGAGGCCACAAGGAGCTCCTGTATCAGAAGGCAGGCATTTCAACAGCATGGACTGGAACTAAAAGGACCAATTAATTACCCTCATCTCCCTACCAGGTTCAGAACAAACTGAGAAACATACACCAGATTCCAATGAAGGATCAAAAGATCAGTTTTATTGCTGGTGGAGCTGGATGAAGAACAGTTATTTAGACTTGATGCCAAAGGGGCTTCCTAATGTGCAGCCTCACTGAATGGACTGACTTTCTCAACCTGACTCTGTCCTAGGCCCAGCTGCAGGTTTCCTGCACCCATAGGCAGAAACTGCATGGGAAGTCTGCCAGATGCAGATGAAAGCTACCACTCCTAGGCAGGGCAGCTGCAAAGGAAGAGGGAGACAGAGGTGAGCCACATGCAAAAAGTGGCCTCTGCCCCCGTAGCTCCCTTCACAGGAGAATCATGGATAAGTGTCACATTCTTGCTATCTCATCAATTAGATAAATCAGTCTTCCTCCTATGAGGTGGAGTAAATGGTGGGAAAAGAGGTCAAAGTTTATTGCCTTGCGATTATGTTTAAAGTACACTCTTGGGCCAGGTGCGGTAGCTCACGCCTGTAATCCCAGCATTTTGGGAGGCTGAGGCGGGTGGATCACCTGAGGTCAGGGGTTCAAGACCAGCCTGGCCAACATGGCAAAACCCTGTCCCTATTAAAAAATTTAAAAATTAGCTGGGCGTGGTGGTGGGTGCCTGTAATCCCAGCTACCCCGGAGGCTGAGGCAGGGAGAACTGCTTGAACCTGGGAGATGGAGGTTGCAGTGAGCCAAGATTGTGCCACTGCACTCCAGCCTAGGCGACAGAGCGAGAACCCATCTCAAAAAAATAAAATAAAGCACACTCTTGGACCAGCATGATCCCCTAGAAGCTTCTTAGAAAAGTAGACTCTCAGGCCCCATCCTTACTGACTTACAAGCTTCCTTTTAACAAAATCCTCAGGAGATATGTATGCACATCAAAGTTTGAGAATCAATGCTTTAGCAGAAGTTTTGCCATAGAAATCCCAGGACAAGACAAAACAATTTCCCCGACAGAAGCTCGAAGAAGGTGACCAGTGGGACCAAAGGCCATCTGCGGTATTCCATAATGAAGTTTCACTTGGTGTAAGTGGCATAGGATTTTAACAAACATTAGTATTTTAAACTAGAGGTATGGCTTCAACTGTCTCTAACTACATAAAGTAACTAAATTCCTGTTCTGCTTTTAGTGAGCTCTTGTCAAGGTGAAGACCAAAAACAAAACAAAACAAAACAAGGAAGAAAGCAACAGACTTTCTTTTGACTCCGATTGCACTTCTTCACTTCAGAGGCTCCAATTTAAATCATTTCAAGAACTGAGAATCACCATCCGGGGAAAGGATCTATCTGACAGATCTTGCTTAGTGTCTAGCCCATGGAAAATTCTTGTGGCCAACTTCCCGGCCTCACTGAATTGCTCAAACATGGTCTTTATTTTTTGGCAGTTTAGAGTTGGGGATATAAGTTGAAAACCCAGGATGGGCACAGAGGCTCACGCCTGTAATCCCAGCACTTTGGGAGGCCAAGAAAGGTGGATCGTTTGAGGCCAGGAGTTCGAGACCAGCCTGGCCAACATGGAGAAACTCCGTCTCCAACAAAAATACAAAAAATTAGCCGGGCGTGGTGAGGCGCACCAGTAGTCCTAGCTACTTGGGAGGCTGAGGCAGGAGAACCACTTGAACCTGGGAGGCGGAGGTTGCAGCGAACTGAGATCAAGCCACTGCACTCCAGCCTGGGCAACAGAGCAAAAAGCCATCTCAAAATAAAAAAGAAAACCCACTGATGACAAGTCTAGTGCTTATCAGTGGATATGGCCACATATTGAGTGAACCCCAGTTACTCAATTCTTTGACAAACCAAGTACTAATTTGCTATCCCGCAAAGGGATCAGAGATGCATTCAGTTTTGTGACTTTCATGTATAGCCATTACCAAAGAGTACTTTTAGCCATGCTTGTTTGTTCCTCCCCCAGATGCCAATTATTGCCAGCAAGAGGCCTTTACCTCACAACTGTGACCTGCTTTGTGTTTGAGACATTCCTATCTCAGGCTGCCAGGGTTATTTTCCTGGCTCTCAGTAAAAGAAAAACTTCAGCCGAATTAAATGTAAAAGAGTTGTATTGAGCAATGACAATAAGCAAATCGGGCAGCCCCCAGAACCACAGCAGATGCAGAGAGACTCCAGTGCAACCACGTGATGGAAGATTTATGGACAGCAAAAGGAAAGGGACATAGAGAAAACGGTAGTGAGGTACAGAAACACTGGATTGGTTACAGCTCAGCATTTGCCTTATTTGATCACGGTTCAAACAATTGGCTACATTTGATTGCCCAAAAATTCAGTGACTGGCACAGGTGTGGGCAATGGTCGGTTTACACCTCTGCTTGTTATAGTTCATGATGTACAGGGAAACATTTAGACCGAACTTAAATATGTAAGGAGGCAGCTTTAGGCTAAACTTGACTGAACACTCTTTTCAGCACTCAGCAGATGTTCCACTTTGCCACCAGCATGTTCTACTCCCTTCTCTGAAGCCTGTACAGCTTGTGAATGGTTAGCTGACCATTGTTCATGACCAAAGATGACACAGATGGGAGGATTGAGTCTCTATGACCGGTGCTTGCCTATTCAAGGGAGAGAGAGTGGAAAGAGTGTCTAATTGATAAGAAGGGAGGTCATGGCTGGGGGCGGTGGCTCATGCCTATAATCCCAGCACTTTCTGAGGCCAAGGTGGGTGGATCACCTGAGGTCAGGAGTTCGAGACCAGCCTGACCAATATGCTGGAACCCCGTCTCTACTAAAAATACAAAAATTAGCCGGGCATGGTGGTGGGTGCCTGTAGTCCCAGATGCTTGGGAGGCTGAGACAGGAGAATTGGTTGAACCCTGGAGGCAGAGGTTGCAGTGAGCCGAGATCGTGCCACTGCGCTCCAGCCTGGGCAACAGAGTGAGACTCCGTCTCAAAATAAAAAAGAAGGGAGATCACTAACTCCTGTTGTGAGAACTGAACTGGTATACACTGGCACATTCAAAATGAGCCCTTCAGTTTACTTCACATTCCACTCGGTCCTCTGCTAAGAGTTCAAAACATTCTGATGTTGCTTGTGACTTTTTCCTACAAAGTCCAATGAAAATTAATAAATAGCAGGGTGCTCACTATCATATAAGAATACAGCTTTTTTTCAGTAACAGAACTTGTCAGCCTATTACCTTAGGGCATTTTCACAGTAAACTATTTTAGAAGCACACAGGGTAAAGAAGAATATGTAATTTTGATTTACTAACTTTATTTTTTCTTAAAATGAAAATGTCAAAGGTCTAGATTATTTGAGAAAAAACATTTTCTTTTTTTTTTTTTTTTTTGAGACAGAGTTTCCCTCTTGTTGCCCAGGCTGGAGTGCAATGGCATGATCTTGGCTCACTGCAACCTCCACCTCCCGGTTCAAGCGATTCTCCTGCCTCAGCCTCCCGAGTAGCTGGGATTACAGGCACCCGCCAGCATCATGCCTGGCTAATTTTTTGTATTTAGTAGAGACGGGGTTTTACCACCTTGGTCAGGCTGGTCTCAAACTCCTGACCTCAGGTGATCCACCCGCCTCGACCTCCCAAAGTGCTGGGATTAAAGGCCTCAGCCATTGTGCCCAGCCAACATTTTCTTTATGTGCTGTTCTTTCTGGGAGAATTTTTCTTTGTTCTGGAAGTTATATAGTCAGTTATATAATTCATCTTTGAAGCTGTATTAGCACAGCACAAAGAAAATTTGATATTTGCTCACCAGGTATCTGATTTATTGGATCAATATAGGCTGTTTGAATAATCTGAAGCCCAAAGAGCCTTTTGATTGGTGATTTGAATCAGTTACTCAAGAAACTAAAGGAATGCTATAAACTTTAATAGGTGGAATACAGTTAGAAATTATCTAAATAACTGCCTGTATTTTCTGAGGAATTGGTCCTTTTCCATTTCATCTTAGGTTGTATAAAACAGCTAAGTTACCTACAACAAACTGTTTTAAAGTTTGGAACTGATTGTTTATGATACTGAACTTCAACCCCGAGAGATAATTTTTTATCCAGAGAAAGCTATTTTTAGCCATAATAACCAAGCAGCTAATGGTCCATCCTCCAATACTTTAAGATAATGTATTCCAATTACATTTGAGTAGATACTGCACTGAAGATATTACATAATTCAGTGCCATTTCCTGCTGGCCTTTATATGCAAACATTGATATAATGGTTCCACTTAACTGTACATTTGAGAAAAATGCCCCCAAAATGAAAAGCTATAATCAAACTATTCTTGGTCATGTCAGAGAAATAATGTATTGTGTTTGAGCAGGGTTTTATTAAGCTTATTAAGTGGTTCATGTACATTTTCTCATTTGCTTTCCACAATAATTCTGTGAGATAAGCAAATTGGGTAGCACTTTTTTTTAATATTGTTTGGAAAATAGGTTCAGATGGGTACTAGGACCCACCCAAAGCCATACAGTTAATGATAGATTTGGATAGACACCCAGATGTTTTGGCCCCTTTTCCAGTTCTATAGGGTCGTGACTAAGGCCTGGGATACGTTTCTCACATGATGATTGCAAAAGCCTAAGAGAAATGAAAACATTCTTGTTCTACTTTGAAAATGTCCTAACCACATCACCAAGAAATCTTGTTTAAGTAAAGTAGATGTATCAAAAATAGGAAACTTTGAATGTTTTTAGATTGGCAAAAATTCCTATGCAGTCTTTCAACATATGTCCCAAATAAGGTTCACTATACCTTAGAGAGAAAAATATTACCTTACACATATAGAATCTTTTGTATTTCACAAGGCAATTGTATATTGGTTATCTCGTTTAATGTTCATGATAATCCAATGGGTAGAAAGGGCAGACGGAGGAACTAAGTCTCACAATGTTTTAGTGACTTGCCCAAAGTTTCCAGGTGGCAAAACTAGGGAAGAACTCTGATACTTTTTTTCTTCAACTTTTAAGTTCAGGGGTACCTGTGCAGGTTCATTACATAGGTAAATGTGTGCCATGGTGGTTTGCTGCACAGATCATCCCATCACCACCTAGGTATTAAGCCCAGCATCCATTAGCTATTCTTCCTGATGCTCTCCCGCCCCCAACCCATCCCCACAACAGGCTCCAGTGCGTGTTGTTCCTTTCCCTGTGCCCATGTATTCTCATCGTTCAGCTCCCACTTATAAGTGAGAACATGTGGTGTTTGGTTTTCTGATAACAGCTTCCAGCTCCATTCACATCCCTGCAAAGGACATGATATTTTTCCTTTTTATGGCTGCATAGTATTCCATGGTGTATATGTACCCCATTTTCTTTACCCATTTTGTTATTGATGGGCATTTGGGTTGATTCCATGTCTTTGCTATCCTGAATAGTGCTGCAATGAACATACGCATGCATGTATCTTTATAATAGAATGATTTATATTCCTTTGGGTATATACCCAGTAATGGGATTGCTGGGCCAAATTGCATTTCTGCCTCTAGGTCTTTGAGGAATCACCACACTGTCTTCCACAATGATTGGACATAATTTACACTCCCACCAACAATGTGAAAGCATTCCTATTTCTCCACAACCTCACCAGCATCTGTTGTTTCTTGACTTTTTAATAATCTTAAGGATGGTGTTCTTTCCTCTACCCCTAGACTTGTTGTCACCTTACATAAAGTGGGTCCTAATAGAATTAATTTGGCTCATGGTTCTGTTTTTTGACTCTTCTTATCTCCTCCTCCCAGATGGCTATGCCACTGGGAGACAATTAATAAATACCATGTGGAAAATCTGATGGTATAAAAAAAGTTCCACAAAGGAAGTTAGGCAGTAGCAAGTACTACCAAGGGTGAGGCGGACCAGCCATATTTCTAATACTCTGCTCTGAGAGGAAACAGTCATGCCTTTCTACACAAAAAGGGTCTACCTTGAAGCATACCCTGATAGATATTTTGCTCTTCCACTTTTGGAGATAGTACAAATTTTGTACTGATTTGATAAAGCGGATTCAGAATCACAGAAATGTCTTCAGAATTTTCACTGAGAAATCCTCTACAAAAATGCCTGACTTGAAAGAATATGACACTTGAGAGAGATTATCCACATTCTATATTTGAGCTTTATTTATTTTTCTTTAGTCCTGAAATGTAGTCTGCAATGATTTACAGCTGATACCAGTTTACAAAGGGACTGAAGAAGATAAACTTATTCAAAATAATTTATACGGTTCCCCAAACCATAACTTAGACCATAAGTTATGGTCTAAGAACTACATACACTTTAAGAACATAGTGTATCTCAAAATATAGAAGGGGAAATTTCCAGATATGATCTTATCCATGTGTAAGGATTTGAGGCAAACAAGATGTAATCAAGGAATGTGAAAAAGAACATGCTTCAAATGTCTTTTCCATCTTATTTTCCAGTAGCCTCAGCATGCAGGAACAATGTGTGCTCTACAGACGATAAACTTGTTAATCACTTTTATGCAATAAAGCTTATCTCTGTGAGTACATTACTCATTTAAAAAGTTCTAAAGTATAACCCTACATGCGAATTTTATTCTCCCAGTAATCTTAATGATCAATTTTATTGCTATGTGCTCAACTGTGAGTGTATAATTTGCAAAGAAAAGCTTTTTGAAAATTGTTATTTTCTTGAGTTTTAAGGAGTCAATAAACTCGATGGAAAATTTGAATTTTATTATTAAATTTCCTCAAAGCCTCCCCCCATCAATTGTACTTCTTGGCTTTCAGCAGTGTTGGTATTTATTCTCAAATAGCATTCACTGCCTGCTTCAGACCTCATGCACGAGCAATTTGGTTATGAGATGACCCAGTCCAGACACACTGTGGGCTGCTACCACCCTTACCTAAGCCAACCATAGACCAAATTGTATAATTGAGCAAAGAAATGAAAAAGCAAAGCATGTTGCTTTTCATTTCAAGAATCAGATATCTTCAGGTCTCTCACAAGGAATCTTCCATTCAATCATCTATTCAATTATTCATCAACCATCCATTGAGCACTATTTGCCAACCCAGAGACAGTACAAGAAACATAATGAAATGACTACAGTTTTGTCATCCATCCCCTCTCCCTCCTCCTGAACTGATAGACCATTTGCAAAACTTGCAGTCCAATGGAAGAGAAAACAATTCTTTAGGATGCCATTTGGCAGGCACTAATGGAGATATGAGCAATAATATGACTAGAGTAAAATTCAGTTGAATTCGCAATATGATCATATAGGTATATTCTTTTTCCTGCAGAGTTCCCAAGTAGGTTTGTTCAGCACTCTTTTGAGCCTCAATTTCTCCACCCACAGGATAGAGCTAGTGTCTTCATTTGACGACATCTCAGAAAAAGATGCTACTAGAAATCATTTTGACTTATGCATGACTTAAAATTTTTGCAACATTCCACTTGCAAAAATGTTTATTGATTTTATATATAGATCCAGAAAATAGCCGAAGTCCAAGGTCATGTGCTAATTATGTTACTTGTTTTTCTGTTCTCTTAGGATGTTTGAATTCCTCTAAAATATAGCATGCTCTCTCATTCTTTAAAAAAGGAAAGAAAATGTAATTTAAAATTATAATGATATTATCCAAATGGGTTTTGTAATGCCTCAATTTTTTGTAAGACTGCCATTCTTTGTTTTTAAGAACTTTGGTGTAAGGCTAGAATGACAGAAATGATGAGTGTGAGTGTGTGTGTGTGCATGTGTGTGCGTAAAATCTTATGAAAACAAGAAGGTGTATTGTAATGTCTAATCCAGTGCCAAGAAGAAAGGACCTTCATCTGGGTTGTGAGTTGGGTTCGTTCAAAGTTTAGGGAAAAGCTAGCCCTAGCCAATGCTTACTTCTTTTAATCCTCCTCCTCTTCCTCCTCTTCATCATCATCATCATCATTTATCAAAACTTTGCTGATTCCAAGCACTGTTCTAGGTACTTTATATCCGATCCTCACAACAAGTCTTCTTAAGAAACTGATCTACAGATTAAGTGAATCACCCATGCAGCTAGCTAGAGGGACAAAGCTAGAATTAAAATAAAGTAAGTCTAAGTGCTGGCCCTCAACTCAGCCCAGAGGCCTGAGTGTCAGCAAGTGGGGTTTTATGCATGCTTCCATGAAAGCACTGGGCCAGCAGGCCCCACATCCCAGCACTCACATAACCTGGACCTTGTGACTTGCTTCTGCCTCTGCAGGGGCAGTGTGACAGGGTGTAGGAGAACAGGAACGTGTCCTCAAAGAAGGTCACCTTTAATCCTTCAATGGACTCTCTGTGCCTGTCAGATTTGAAGGCTGATCTTGCATGAGCCTTCATTTTCCTTCTAACTGGTTCTTTCTTCCTCTTGCTCACTTTTAAAAAGAAAGCTTAAATTTTTCAGATAAGCTGCAGTAATTTAATAGGAATCTACTAGGTAACTGCAGATGGTCAGAAGTGGTTTCTACTGGCTCCTTTCCTGCCAATCCTGTTACGAATGTTGCCACCTGTTATCAGGGAGCAGCTCAATAACAAATTCCATGATTGGAATTAAATTGCTTTAGCTTCATGACAATTACTTCTTTTGTTGGGAAAAGTGTATTCATGTCATGAAGTTTATTGGCTTTTTACCAATCTCTTCAATCCTCAGGTACCTTTGTAAAATGTGTGCTAGATATGAGGTAGGATGAGAGAAAAAATGTGCTGTTTCTTTCAGCCAAATATTGGCACTAAAATTACCAGCAATTCTTCTTTATGAGAAAAGTCTGCAAAATCCACTTTAAATAAAGCGTAATGCAAAAAGAAGGGAAAAAACTGTAAGCTTCCTAATCAAGTCATATATCTATTTCCAGATATACTGACTAACCTTACGATTGGAAATCACATTCTAAATATTTATCATGGCAAGGTTCTATGCTAATAGTATTCTTATAGTCCCAGAAGATGCCAACCAGGTTTTATTTGCATGAAAAGCAACTTCCACAATTAGCATCTTAGCATTTTTTTCCAAAAGGAAAATATTTAAACTTCATGAATGAGTGGGATTTAGAAAGCTACTGCAATTCTTGCTTCTTTTTCCTTTTACTTTCCCTGATTGATAAACTGTGTATGTACATAGCATACTTCTACATTTCTAAGAAAGCAGGTCTCCAGAGAGGTGATGGAGATATTCAATCGGATCATAGCTCTGACTCTTTACATTATAATATATTTGTAATTTTATTACATAGAATTTTGAAGACAATGAACTGTGAACCTCAAAGCCCTTGATGACACCAGCCAAGAATGACACATAAGTGATGATTCCAAATTAGTGATGGTTTTGTCAAAATGTAGTATCACAGGGTCATCCATGTTTCAAAGATTTACAGCAATAAATTTCATCAGTTTAATCTTGAAACTGGAGAAAAATGATTACTTTTATTGGCTTTTAACTACCAGGCAGATGAGAAAAATAAAATATTAGTAACAAGGAGTATTGGTTGTAGAAATAAGCAAAGGGTAATATAAAGGTGATAACACTACTAATAAATATGTAAAGCTGAAATAGCCAATATTTTATATTACTAGAAATTTTATCAAAGAATGCAACAGAATAGGTTTTTTAATTGATATACCATATTTCCTTTCTCCTGAAATCCATTCATACAAACATTTATTAGGCACTTACAGTGTGTCAGATTAGGGGCTAGGTATAAATGAGGGAAAAACATAGCAGCACATAAGTAATATTCCGTGATCATTTTGGGTACAATATACTGCAAATTGGGGTATCATAATTGTTTTTAAAGAGAAAGGCAACCAAAAAATATTCCTAATATGTAACATCTATAGAATAATCTTATATGAGTTATCAAATAGGTTTCTAGGCTACTTCCATTGGTACATATTTTTTAAATAACTACAATATGGAATACCCTTCTGCAAATGAATTCTGGCCATCATCTCATCTTTCCCACACTCATTCAGGAGTCCATATCCAGATGCAAGCTTCTGGTTGGTTGAGCCAGGTGATAATGTTGCATGCCAGCCTTCATAGGACAGGAAGGAAGATCAGTCCCTCAGCCCCTTTAATGAGAAACAGGGTACTACCCTCACCAAGATTAACCCAATGCAAAACCTCCACCAAATGAGAAGGGTGCTGCATGGCTAGACAGCCAAAAACACAATGTATGATGAGCTTACTCTCCCATCTTTGGCTGCCCAACATTCTTATGTTTTCATTCCCAATTCATTTATTCAAAAATAAATAAATAATAAACATTCCTACCTAATATAATGCTAATCTACCCCTGTACAAAAATGCACTATCCCTGATATGGTTTGGCTCTTTGTCCCCACCCAAATCTCATCTTGAATTGTAATCCCCATCTGTCAAGGAAGAGACTTGTAATCCCCATGTGTTGAGGGAGGGAGGTGATTGGATCATGGAGGCAGTTTTCTCCATGGTGTTCTTGTGATAGTGAGTAAGTTCTCATGAGATATGATGGTTTTGTAAATGTTTGGAAGCTCCTTCTTCAATATTCTCTCTCCTGTCACCACATGAAGAAGGTCTTTGCTTCTCCTTCACCTTCCACCATGATTGTAAGGTTCCTGAGTCCTCCCCAGCCATGTGGAACTGTGAGTCAATTAAACCTCCTTCCTTTATAAATTACTCAGTCTCAGTTACTTCCTTATAGTAGTGTGAAAATGGACTAACACAATCCCTTTTCTCAGATGGAGGAAAATAGAGCTTGTGTCTGTCCCTGTATTCAACACCAAATCCAGGGTTTCTATGTTCTGTCCGTTCCTCCTCCAATTGTCACCAGTTTTCTATTTTGATTTTCAGGACCTATGGACTAAGTTGTAAAATCAACATCAAAACATAGTGGGAGAAGGGAGAAGAAAGAAAACAGTGATAATAGTTAAAGTATACATCAATGAAAGAAATAGAAAAGAGGTTCCCTGACAAGTGAGCTGGACCATAGCTGCAATTTATTACATGTTTATGTCACCCAGTCTTTTCATGCCAGTACTCCACCCAGTTGAGGGACTTCACCCAAACTTCTATTCCTGAAGAACTTGAGACCTCTGCTAGTCCTAGCCACATAGAGTTGCTGAAGTTTTCTCTACCTTTTATCTGGGGATGGTAGTTTTACAAAGTTTCCAAGGGATCCTTCATGTTCCCTCCATTTATTTCTCAATATTCCTATTAGCTTCTGTTTTAGAGCAAAACCATATTTTCAACTGAAAGAGAAAGTCTTTCCCCCCAACCCATCCCTTTTTTGCCAGTTCACCTAGCAGTACAAAGAGCCCAGATAGGCAGGTGAGAGGCTCAGTTTTCAACTCAGTGGAAACACTATTGTGTCTCCTGGTGGATGCACATCTTTGTTAGGATCTGAACTCTCTAAATCAGCTGAGCCCAGACTTGCAGAGATTAGATGAAAGACTTTTGTAAGAGCTTCATGTAAGGAACAACTCCAATTTACATCCCTTGTACACCTGCCTATGTCTCCTGGTTCTAGAAGAATAGCACCATTCACTGATTCATAGTATATGCTGCATCAGGCTGGATAAACACTAACTCTGAAAGGTAATATCTTCCAGCTGTGATTTTAACAAAGTTTTCAATAGGCTCTTCCATTGTTCTACAAGGCCAGGTGCTTCTAAGAGATGGGTACATAAGACCAACGAACCTTATGGACATCAGCTTTGTATCTTTTTCTATACAGTGAGTTCCTGGACCAAAGCAATATTTTGTGAGACTCCAAGAATATATAGGGAGCATTTTGCAGATCTACGGCAGAAACCAAAAAGACAAATACAAATCCAGAATCATTACCTACTATAGTAAGGATAAACTGACAGCCCCGGCCAGGTGCAGTGGCTCACGCCCGTAATCCCAGCACTTTGGGAGGCCGAGGTGGGTGGATCACCTGAGGTCAGGAGTTCAAGACCAGCCTGACCAACATGGTGAAACCCTGTCTCTACTAAAAATTACAAAAATTAGCCAGGCATGGCGGCGGGCACCTGTAATCCCAGCTACTCGGGAGGCTGAGACAGGAGAATCACTAGAACCCGGGAGATGGAGGATGCAGTGAGCTGAGATCATGCCATTGTACTCCAGCCTGGGTGACAGAGCAAGACTCCGCCTCAAAAAAAAAAAAAAAGAAAAGAAAAGAAAAATTGACAGCCCCTCCGTGATGGAATGGCTCACCATGGTTGGCTTTCCATCGGGGAACTTTTCACCAAGAGGCTAGCTAGTCTTTCCAGGGTGTAGCATCAAATTGGCGGGAACAGAGGGACACTCAGGGTTGTTTGCTACTGCTGTCACCACCAAGTTTGGACATGCGGAATACCTGGCTGTGTCAAAGAAGCACACACCCACACCACCAAGCTTTTCCTCACTTTTAGTGACAGAGAACTAACTGAGGTGGCAACTTATATTCCGTTTTCTTCATTTTGGAAGGCAAATCCCAGGATATCTCCTAGATAACAGGGATGCTAGAGGCATTAGGTTCTGGTATGTTTTCTAGAGTTTACCTCCTACCCTGTCATATATATCCTTTACCAAGATATATAGAGTACCAGCCACGTCCTGCTTTTCAGTCCTATCATGAAGAAGTCATCAATACAGCACAGCAGCATGGTACTATGAGACCAGCAACATCCCCAAAAACTAAAATGTGGCACAGAATCTGCAAACTAATGTATCCTAGAGACAGGATAGTAAAGGGATCTTTCTCACCAGGTCAGATGAAGCAAATGAGTCCTATTGGTTAGAATAAAGAAAAAAAATTAACTGTATCAATAACTGCATAACAGATATGTTTTAGAGCATTGTTTTTCTGTAGAAGAAGACCAATTCTGGAAGAGCAGTAGTATTTAGGGTCACCACATTACTATATTTATGAACATCCATTGTTATTCTCCAAGATCCATTCATATTCTGCAAGTTCTGAATTGGGAAATTAAAAGGGAAAGTAATAGGAAACAACATCCCAGTATTTTGTATTTGCTTGGCATAGTATCTGCAGTTCCTTGAGGGCCATATTACTGCTTCCAATTTGCAAGTTGCATTGGGTGGAGAGATCCATGGTATCCTCTTGACTCTCCCTTTCATAATAGACCATAATCCACTGGATCAGACCCAATGTTAGCATTCTGCCAGTCACTATAGATATGTATTCTGTCCAAACCAGAGGCAGGGTAATAGAAGTGTGGCTAAGGCTCTAAGAAACTATAATGCATGAGAAGCTCAGTATGGGGCAAGTCAGCGGAATTACAGGGTGAGAGAAATTTTAAGAAGAGAATCATAAGGCTTTAAACATTTCAAGAGAATAGACCAATAGTTTAACCAGTTGCAGATTTCAACAGGTAAGCCAGCAAGAGACATCTCAAATAAGCCCAGTGAAGACCTAGAGGTCAGCATAAGGACTAACAGGTGAAACTACCACACGTCATGGCCATGAAGAAAAAAGAGTTCCTATATCCAGACACTATTTTGGAGAAAAGGATGAATAGCCCAGAGAGGAAGTTTAAAGTATGAATTTAGCTGAATATTTTTCTAAAATAGAATATGATCATCTGAAAAAGCCTTTAATTGGCAAGTTTAAGTGTCCCCTTCCCTTTCTACCATTAAGAGAAAGATTTGAGAGCAAAATTCAATCAGTTCCAGAAAATAAAGAATGTTTGCTCTTTTTTTTACACATTAGTATAATGTGTAACATTGACTGCACTACCCATTATGTATCAATCAGTGCTAAATTATAGCTCCAATTGTATCATTCCCCTTTCCTGCTAAACAGTCCTAACAGATCATTCCAGAGTTATCTCCACAATTTACTTCATTTCCTCTACATTCAACCAAAACTGGCCAATGGTCTCCTCCCTTACACACAACTTAAGCTTTTCTGTCTTCGTGTAAACCAGAAACAAGAAGCCCTCAACAAGGCGGCTTAAGGAAAGGAAAGAGAACTAGAACCTGGTGGGTCAAGAGCTAAGGGATAAACAAAGCTGCCATATTAGCTCCATTGTAAGGAAGTACGCATGGACGTGTCCCTGGAAGTTTGGCCACTCATGCAGGATATGCCAGCACCACTACTCACAGGCCCTGGGCCTGGCAGTTGGGCTGCAGTGGGTGAGCCCCTCGGCAGAAATACATTCAGAAATCAAGTGGGAGGTGATATAGTTTGGATGTCCCCTCCAAATGTTGAGGGGAGCCCCCAATGTTGGAGGTGGTCCTGGTAGGAGATGTTTGGGTTATGGGGACAGATCCCTTGGGGCTTGGTGCTGTCTCACTGTTGTGAGCGAGTTTTCACAAGATCTGGTCATTTAAACATGTGGCACCTATCCCCCATCTTGCTTCTGCTTTTGCCATGTGAAATACTGCTCTTACTTCGCCTTCTGCCATGAGTAAAAGCTTCCTGAGACCTCCCCAGAAGCAGATGCTGGCACCATGCTTCCTGTATAGCCTGCAGAAACATGAGCCAATTAAATGTATTTTCTTATAAATTACTCAGTCTCCAGTATTTTTCTTTATTCTTTTTTTTTTTTTTTTTTTTTTGAGAGAGGGTCTTACTTTGTCTCCCAGACTGGGGTGCAGTGGTGCAAACGCAGCTTACTGCAGCCTTGACCTCCTCCACTCAAGCATTCCTCATGCCTCAATCTCCATAAGTAGCTGGAACTACAGGCATGCACCATCACGCCCAGCTAATTTTTGCATTTTTTGTAGAGACAAGGTTTCACCATGCTGCCCAGGCTGGTCTCTAACTCCTGAGCTCAAGCAATCGGCCTTCCTTGGTCTCCCAAAGTGCTGGTAAGTTATTTTATTTCTTTTTTTGAGATGGAGTCTCGCTCTGCTGCCCCGGCTGGAGTGCAATGGCGCTATCTTGGCTCACTGCAACATCCATCTCCTGGGTTCAAGCGATTCTCGTGCCTCGGCCTCCCGAGTAGCTGGGATTACAGGCCTGCGCCACCATGCCCGGCTAATTTTTGTATTTTTAGTAGAGATGGGGTTTCCCCATGTTGGCCACGCTGGTCTCAAACTCCTGACCTCAGGTGATCTGCTCACCTCGGCCTCCCAAAGTGCTGGGATTACAGGTGTGAGCCACTGCGCCCAACTAGTATTGCTTTACAGCAATGCAAGAACAGCCTAACACAAAAGGAAACACGGGAATCCCAGGGACCCATCCCATTTATCACAGAGCCAAGACAGCATCTGAGTATTTGGGGAGCACAGCCATACCCTCAGAAAAGAGGCTAGCCCCTATCCAGGGCTCAGGAGTTCTATGTGGAGCTTAGATCCAGGAGTAACTATGCACCGTAAAGAAATTGGTCCTGGCCTACTAAGTAATTGACTTCAGGTGACAAGAATTTTTCAGACCACACCTGTTGATGAGGCCAGGGCTACCAAGGCCAAGCAGAGCTGGGAAAATAAAAAATTGATACCATTATTTGATGCATAGCTCACTTGTGCTTGGTAAATTCTCCCTTACTTGCATGTTACTCTTTCATGTCCTCTCTCTTTACCCCACATTGTTTTCTTTAAGAGCACCCCACCCCTGCCCCCCGCACTCTGGAATAGATAGGGTCCTCGATGCTTGTTTTTCAGCCTTGGTTATCTTTGCATCCTCAGAAGGATCTAACAATCTAACCTGCTCAGAGTAGTACTTAGCTATTTATTGACTGCATTTTTATGGTATTAAGTCAAAGTAACAAGGACTTACTTTCTAGAACCATATGCAATCGCTCTGATATAAAGTACTATTGTAAAGGTTACCCAATTTGACATGAATATAACAGCTTGAACCAGCTTGCAAAGTGTTTTATACATGGAGTGGTGTTGCAATTGCTAAAGCAGCTGCATTCTTTCTAGAGAATAGCAAAGATTCTTTGAAGCATTCAAAAACATATAGTCATTGTATATTTTAGTGCTGCCCTTGAAATTACAAAGGATCTTTTGATAAGAGTTCTAAGCTACAAGTGCTTCCATGGACGCTTGAGGATAATGAGTACAGATTCACACTCCTGCACTTACAGTTGATTCATCTCTTTTGTGACTCTTCTTGGTGAACAAAGAAAAATGAAAGTAGGTATGAACTGAACATATGCTGAGTCATCTGGGGAACATTTTTGCTTTGTTTTCAAAGAAATGTTTTAGCATCCTGCGTTCCAATACAGGGAATTGTGGGAGTCAAATGGATGCAGAAAGTATGCATGGATGTATTCAGCACAAATGTGAGTCAAAGAATCTAACAAAACGTATATTACACTTTTGTTTTCAGTCAAAGAGAATCAAATTATAACTTTGTAAATTTCTAGGGCTTTTCAAAATAAACAGCCTTTCAGAAAAAAGTGTTGAATAAACGTCAAGGCCAAATCTTGTTTCAACAAGAAACATTTTAATAGCAAGCAAGTAAAGCAGAGTGCCAATTTCTAAGTTTCTGCTGATCGTTATTTATCTAAACTGCTCACAACAGCATCAAGACTGTAGGATCTGGGCTTTGACCCGCCTGCCAATCTCACCTCAATCCCTTTCCTTCTGCCATACCAACAACCTTTCAATTTCTTGACTTTGCTGTGCTTTTTTACACCTTGGGTCTTTGCACATAATGTTCTCTTTGCTCTAGAAAATTCTCCACTTCCCCACCCTACACACTCCTTACACAACTAGCTCCTTCTAATCGTTTAGGTCTAAATCTAAATGTGATTTTCTAAGAGAGATCTTCCTAAAATTTGGATTCAGAGCAATCCCAACACCAGCAGGCTTTTTATGGAAGTTGACAAGCTAACAGTAAAATGTACATGGGATGCAAAAGACAAAAACAAACAAATAAAAAAAGTATATGAAGATGCAAAGGACCAAGAAAAACTAAGAATCTTGAAGAAGATGTACAAAGCTCTAATAAAAAAAATAAAAGAGTGATCTATTAAAATACAATGAAATAAGAACTTCATTTCTTTCACTGATACCATTAAAATTGTGGTAAAGTAAACCATAAATATGTACGGGTATGTGTGTGTATAGTCTTGTGTCCAGAATTTACAGCGTTTCTGCAAATCTGTAAGAAAAAAAAAGAGGCTGGGCGTGGTGGCTCAATCCTGTAATCCCAGCACTTTGGAAGGCTGAGGCAGGCAGATCACAAGGTCAGGAGATTGGGAGACCATCCTGGCTAATACGGTGAAACCCCATCTCTACTAAAAATACAAAACAATTAGCTGTGCATGGTGGCAGGTGCCTGTAGTCCCAGTTACTCGAGAGGCTGAGGCAGGAGAATGGCATGGACCCAGGAGGCAGAGCTTGCAGTGAGCCGAGATCGTGCCACTGCACTCTAGCCTGGGCGACAGAGTGAGACTCCATCTAAAAAAAAAAGGAAAAAAGAAAAAAGAAAAAGAAAGAGAGCCCTATAGAGAAATGAGCACAAGACTTGAACATGCACTCCAAAGAATAAAATAAACAAATGGCCTCTTAACACATGAAAAGATGCTCAACCACATGAATCATAAGGGAAATGCGAATTAAAAACACAATAAATAGAGCTGGTAACTGGCAAGATGGCTGAACGGGAACAGCTCCAGCCTGCAACTCCCAGTGAGATCGATGCAGAAGGCAGGTGATTCCTGCATTTCCAACTGAGCCTCTGCTGGTGATACCCAGGCAAACAGGGTCTGGAGTGGACCTCCAGAAAACTCCAGCAGATCTTCAGCAGAGGGGCCTCACTGTTAGAAGGAAAACTAACAAACAGAAAGGAATAGTGTCAACCTCACCAACATCAAAGACCAAAGGTAGATAAATCCATGAAGACAGAGAGAAGAAACCAGCGCAAAAAGGCTAAAAATTCCAAAAACCAGAATGCCTCTTCTCCTCTAAAGGATAACAACTCCTCGCCAGCAAGGGAACAAAACTGGATGGAGAATGAGTTTGATGAATTGACAGAAGTAGGCTTCAGAAGATGGGTAATAACAAATTCCTCCAAGCTAAAGAAGCATGTTCTAAACCCAATGCAAGGAAGCTAAGGACCTGGAAAAAAGGTTAGGCAAATTGCTAACTAGAATAAATAACTATGTTTAGAGAAGAACATAAACGACCTGATGGAGCTGAAAAATGCAGCACAAGAACTTCATGAAGCATACACAAGTATCAATAGCTGAATCAATCAAGTGGAAGAAAGGATATCAGAGACTGAAGATCAACTCAATGAAATAAAGTGAGAAGACAAGATTACAGAAAAAAGAGTGAAAAGAAACAAATATATATGTGAAATATATGTGAAAAGACCAAATCTACATCTGATTGATATATCTGAAAGTGACGGGGAGAATGGAACCAAGTTGGAAAACACTCTTCAGGATATTATCCAGGAGAACTTCCCCAATCTAGCAAGGCAGGCCAACATTCAAATTCAGGAAATACAGAGAACACCACAAAGATATCCTCGAGAAGAGCAACCCCAAAACACATAATCATCAGATTCACCAAGGTTGAAATGAAGGAAAAAATGTTAAGGGCAGCCAGAGAGAAAGGTCGGGTTACCCACAGAGGGAAGCCCATCAGACTAACAGTGGGTCTCTCTGCAGAAACCCTACAAGCCAGAAGAGAGTGGGGGCCAATATTCAACATTCTTAAAGAATTTTCAACCCAGAATTTCATATCCAGCCAAACTAAGCTTCATAAGCAAAGGAGAAATAAAATCTTTTACTGATTTTGTCACCATCAGGCCTGTCTTACAAGAGCTCCTGAAGGAAGCACTAAATATGGAAAAGAACAACTGGTACCAGCCACTGCAAAAAACATACCAAATTGTAAAGACCATTGACGTTATGAAGAAACTGCATCAACTAATGGGCAAAATAACCAGCTAGCATCAAAATGACAGGATCAAATTAATACATAACAATATTAGCCTTAAATGTAAATGGGCTAAATGCCCCAATTAAAAGACACAGACTAGCAAATTGGATAAAGAGTCAAGACCCATCAGTGTGCTGTATTCAGGAGACCCATCTCACATGCAAAGAAATGCACAGGCTCAAAATAAAGGGATGGAGGAAGATTTACCAAGCAAATGAAAAGCAAAAAAAAAAACAGGGGTTGCAATCCTAGTCTCTGATAAAACAGACTTTAAACCAACAAAGATCAAAAGAGACGAAGAAGGGTATTACATAATGGTAAAGGGATCAATGCAATAAGAAGAGCTAACTCTCCTGAATATAAAAGCACAATAAATAACACATGCATTCCTTCTAAAATAACTAAAATTTAAAACTCTGACAAGAGCAAGCATTAGTAAATATGGGAAAACAAATGAAATTCTCATTAATTGGCTGGGTGCAGTGGTTCACGCCTGTAATCCCAGCACTTTGGGAGGCCGAGGTGGGCAGATCACAAGGTCAGGAGATTGAGACCATCCTGGCTAACACAGTGAAACCCCGTCTCTACTAAAAATGCAAAAAAGAAATTAGCCGGGGGTGGTGGTGGGCACCTGTAGCCCCAGCTACTCAGGAGGCTGAGGCAGGAGAATGGTGTGAACCCGGGAGGCGGAGCTTGCAGTAAGCCAAGATCACAGCACTGCACTCCAGCCTGAGCGACAGAGTGAGACTCTCTCAAAAAAAAAAAAAAAAAAAAAAATTCTAATTGCTGGTAAGAGTATAAATTAGCATCACTTTGGGAAAATAATTTGGTCCACGTTCTAAAGCTGAAATATACATATGCTATGATCTAGTAATTTATCTCCTTGGTATATAAACAAGAGAAATGTATACATATGATTGCCAAGCAACAAAATAGAAACTAAGTTTCTATTTTGAGTTCCATTCTTCCTATTGAATTCAAGCATTGAGTTCCATCCTTCATATTCAAGCATTCCATACTCCCTTGCCCCTGAGAGTGCATCTAATTCTGGATGATTATCTAGGAGAAAGATTGGGGTATGTGAGTACCTGACTTTTGTCTATCATCTATCCATGGTGGTATCTGCTGAGATGCCAGCATACTGTTTTGGGTTTTAGCACAACACAGGTTCCTACTGAGTTATCCTATAACTGTATATAAGAATTTTGATATTGCCTCCTGCAATTCCTGTTGGCACTCCAGAGAGAAGAACTCGATATTCCATTTCAAGTAAACCATAAGCATCCAAGTTCTTGTTGCTCTCCCACCAGAATGACGTCACTTTTAGATGTCATGTATTCCCTCAAAGCTGTAGCCTATACCATGAGTCCTTTCCACTTGCCTCAGTAGCTAGACTTCTTAAATTCAAAAGCCGGGACATGAGTGGGGAGGAAGGGAGGAAGGAAGAGGCAACACCCCATACACCAGATGATACCACTCCATTATCTAAAGGCTTGTAATTGCTTTTCCTTATACTCAAAATAAAATCTCTATTTTTTTTTTTTTTTTGAGACAGGGTCTTGCTGAAGTACAGGGGCTGAAACATGGTTCATTGCAGCATCAACCTTTTAGGTTCAAGTGATCCTCCCACCTCAGCCCCCTAAGCAGCTGGGATTACAGGCACATGCCACCATGCCCAGCTAATCTTTGTATTTTTTGTAGGGACAGGGTTTCTCCATGTTGCTCAGGTTGGTCTTGAACTCCTGAGCTCAAACAATCTGCCTGCCTCGGCCTCCCACAGTTCTGGGATTACAGGCATGAGCCACCATGCCCAGCCTAAAATCTATACATCTTAAGTCTAAGGGATTAAAAATGGCCATACATGCTTTGCAGCTCCTTCCATCAGGAAGTATAATCTATTTCCCCACATCTTGAATCTGAACTGGCCCTGTGACATTTTTCAACTAATAGAATAAGGTGGAAGGAAGTAGCATTGTACAACTTCCAAGGAAGGCCTCAAGAGGCCTTGCAGCTTCTGATCTGCTCTCTTGCTGCCCTGAATTTGCCATGTCAAGAAGCCCAGGCTATCCTCCTAGGGGAATGAAAGACAACATGGAGAGGGAGGCCTTGCCCATAGCTAGCACCAACTGCCAGGTGGAAGGAGGCCATCTTGGACCACTGGCTAGTACAGTCACCAGCTGACTGCAACTGTTTGAGTGGGCCTAGGTGAGACCAGGAGAAAACCACCCAGCTGAACTCAGCCTGAAGTGCTGACCTATGGAATCATGAGCAAATAAAGGGTTGTTGTGTTTTGTTTGTTTTGTTTTTTGAAACTGAGTTTCCCTCTTGTTGCCCAGGCTGGAGTGCAATGGCACAATCTCGGCTCACTGCAACCTCTGCCTCCCGGGTTCAAGTGATTCTCCTGCCTCAGCCTCCCAAGTAGCTGGGATTACAGGTGCCTGCCACCATGCCTGGCTAATTTTGTATTTTTAGTAGAGACAGGGTTTCTCCATGTTGGTCAGGCTGGTCTTGAACTCCTGACCTCAGGGGATCTGCCCACCTCAGCCTCCCAAAGTACTGGGATTACAGGGATGAGCCACAGTGCCTGGCCAGGTTGTTCTTTTAAACCACTACATTTTAGGATGGTTTGTTACACAGCAGTAGACCACTGATACAGTATGGTATACAGAGCCTTGCATGATCTAGTCCTGCCTGCTTCTCCTGCCTAACTGCAGCAGCCATTGTTCCGGCTTTCTACACCCCAGGGATGCTTTGAGTTCCTTAAATGTTCGTAAACTGTTTCTGCCTAGCATATTTGCACATTCTTTCCTCTGTCAGGAATACACTTCCCTCAACATTTTCCTTGCTAAATATTTCTCATTTTTCAAGTCTTAATTTCAATATCAGAGAGGCCTTTTCTGATGAACCAATATAAACTAAATTTCCCTGGTTTTTCCCTTTGATAGCACCCTGTTCTCTTCACTTATAGTACTTATCACAATTTGTAACTAAAACGTACTTATGTGTGATTATTTAATGTATAGCTCTTCCAGTAGACTGTAAGATCCATGAAGATAGGGACCATATGTGATTAATTTACCACTCTAAACACAGCACCCACTCCCAGAGACTCACATGTAGTAGGTGCCTAATCAACTTATGGAATAAATACATGAATGCTTTTTACTATGGCTACATACTTAAAATATTTCAGAAACATCCTGAATAAAACGTCCAATGAATGCCATTTCTTTGTAATCTGTCTACCAAGCAAGGCACACATTTGAGAATCAGATGTATTGGTTGCATTGGTTTTGCTCCCATACTGAAAGAGTAGCTGATAGGTAGGCCCAAAGTTACAGCCAAATGAAATGGTTCTAGCATCAGATGAAAGTGATATAGTTAGCACTTACTTTCAAAGCCTTCTAAATCTCTTCTTCCTATTTTGATTTCCATAGAAAATGGAAACTAATCAGACACTTTTTCTGAAAAATAAATTTATTTGTACAAATTGTTCTAAAGTCCAGAGTATCTAACTTTTTTCCATTGTAGAAATAAATCAAATTATGATGGCCTTTCCTATGAAGTCTTGCTTTTTCTAAAACTATATGCCATTTAAGTAAAAGTGTAAGTCTAGGCAGATAGAGTTTTCCAGGTGGTAATAGGACAGTGATGTAAAGAAGTTCAAGCTACATCAAAATTAAGATGCAAAAGTACATTCAAGGAGATACTGGTAGAACTGGAAAGTAAAGATCATCAAATCATCAAATATACAGGATGGAGCAGAACCAGCTGCAGACAATTGGAGGAGGTCCAGGTGAACACACATCATTTATTTATTGATCCATTCAAAAATTCATGAGCACCTATTATGTAACTGACACTGTTGTATATCCTGGGGATTCAGACATGATCAGCATAGACAAAAGTTTGGCTGCTCCATGGTCATCAGAGACCCAGGCCTCTTCCATCTTGCCATTTCTCCATCATTAGCACATCTTCCATCTTTAAGTTTCCCTAATCATCAAAAATGGCTACTGGAGATCCAGTCACTTTCTGTAAAATAGAAGAAAACTTGAAAAATTGAGGACAGACAGAATAGTGTACCATTGAGGTTACTGAAAACTCAGTGACATGAAAGGTCTGTTCATCAGGGTGTGCCAACATCCTAGTCTAACATCTAGCTCCCCAGCCAGAGAAAAGAAAAAGAGAAGGACAAAAATGTGTTTTTCAAATATGCTGCCTCTTTAAATGCTTCCCACAAACTCCACCCAATAAGTTACAATTACTCTCATTGGCTATCTCTAATCTCAAGGTAGACTAGAAAATGAGGTCTTCTAGTTGAACACATTGCCTCCTGGGACAGAATTGATCCTTCTCCTTAGAAAGATGAGGAAAATGGATACTGGCTTGGCAACTAGCAGCCTCTGTCACAGAGATCATGGTTGGAGTAACGTTCCAGAGAAATTAAGTGAAGATGGGGTCTAGAGCAGGGCTACCAAGATTAGATGAAAGAGGAATACTTTTTCCTTCCTCAAGGACAGGAGCACACACTGATGAACAGACCTTTCATGTCACTGAGTTTTCAATAACCTCAATGGTTCATTATCCTGTCTGTCCTCAATTTTTCAAGTTTTCTTCTATTTTACAGAAAGTGACTAATGTGGATTTATTCTCAATACTCCGGATTGTTTTACAAAAAAAGTTTCTGTTAATTTACTACAATTATCTCAAGATTTGAGAACTGGTAATACATTTTTTTAAAAAATTAGATTTGCCCTTCTAATATTTTCTTTTTAAGTTTTTAACTGTTTTATAAGAAAATATGAAGTTTCTGGAATAAGTTCTTATACGCACTTAGGCACTCTCATGAACAAGTACGTCATCACAGTGAGACCCTCTCCACCCTTCCTACATGTTTCCATTGTCCTCCAATTCCTCCATCACTGCCACATGGTCCACCATGCTGTCTTTTTTTGTATTCCACAAATATGTCTTTTTAAGTTTAATAAAATACATTCAGGACGCCAGGTGCAGTGGCTCATGCCTGTAATCCCAGCACTTTGGGAGGCCAAGGCAGGCAGATCATGAGGTCAGAAGATCGAGACCATTCTGGCTAACACAGTAAAACCCCGTCTCTACTAAAAACACAAAAAAACCCCAAAAAAATTAGCCAGGTGTGGTGGCAGGTGCCTGTAGTCCCAGCTACTCGGGAGGCTGAGGTGGGAGAATGGCGTGAACCCAGGAGGTGGAGCTTGCAGTGAGCCGAGATTGCGCCACTGCACTCCAGCCTGGGCGACAGAGCGGGACTCCATCTCAAAAAAAAAAAAAAAATTCAGGACATGCAATTGAGTGCAGTGTTTCCAATTATTTACATGAACTCAATGGAGTTTAACTTAAATTTTTAGGCAGAGGTTATTTTCTTATTATTAGTTGATTTTTTTTTTTTCTGAGACAGGATCTCATTCTGTTGCCCAGGCTGGAGTGCAGTGGCATGATCTCAGCTGACTGCAACCTCTGCCTCCTGGGTTCAAGCAATTCTCCCACCTCAGCCTCCCCAGGAGCTGGTTACTACAGACGTGTGCCACCACGCCCAGCTATTTTTTGTATTTTTAATAGACGGGGTTTCACCATGTTGGCCAGGCTAGTCTCAAACTCCTGACCTCAGGTGATCCCCCTGCCTTGGCCTCCCAAAGTGCTGGGATTACAGGCATGAGCCACCGTGCCCAGCCTACTATTATTATCTAATTTTATTTCAATCCAAACACCCTGGGTTTTCCCTGGCCTTTTACTATAATCTCATTTCACATTTGCCACTGCCAGACTGGCAAAGCAGCCTCCTTTCCCAAAAGACAAGTTATTTTGAGGAGTTCCTATAACCACTCTGACTCTTCATCCTAGTTTTCCTGCCTCCATTATCAGAAGGTTTCTTTTTATGGAGCCATCATAACACATATAGGTTCTGCTTATGAAATGTACCTTCCTCAGAGTTCCAGAGTGTCCTGAGGTCAGATAAAAAATTTGTGTAACGTTTAAGATTACTTATATACTTTGATTAAAAAAATAGTCCATATCTCATTTTTTTTCATAGTAGAGAACAGTTTGCTCATATTTAAGATTTTTTAGGCCAGGCGCAGTGGCTCGCATCTGTAATAGCACTTTGGGAGGCTGAGGCAGGCGGATCACGAGGTCAGGAGATCAAGACCATCCTGGCTAACATGGTGAAACCCTGTCTCTACTAAAAATACAAAAAAAAAAAAAAAAATTAGCCAGGCATGGTGGCGGGCGCCTGCAGTCCCAGCTACTCAGGAGGCTGAGGCAGGAGAATGGCATGAACCCAGGAGGCAGAGCTAGCAGTGAGCCGAGATCGTGCCACTGCACACCAGCCTGAGTGACAGAGTGAGACTCTGTCTCAAAAAAAAAAAAAAAAAAAAAGATTTTTTAATGTAGTGTTATAAAAACAAGAATCCATCTCCCCACTTGCACACGGTATCTGCACTTCTTTCTCCTCCATCTCTATGATCTCCATCACCAGATTATTTCCAGTTCAGAGCTGCCCAAGCATCTCCAAGGACAAGCTCTGGGGACAAGCTGAGTTCAGAATTTGGGTGAATATATCTCCCAGTAAAAACTGAACCTTCCTTTAAAGAATACAACCATTGGCCAGGCATGGTAGCTTATGCCAGGCATGGTAGCTTATGCAATCCCAACACTTAGGAAGGTCAAGATAGGAGGATCACTTGAGCCCAAGAGTTTGAAAGCAGCCTGGTCAACATAGAAAGACCCTGTCTCTGCAAAAGAAAAATTAAAAAAATTAGTCAGACATGGTGGTGTGCACCTACAGTCCCAGCTACTGGAGAAGCTGAAGCAAGAGGATCACTCAAGCCCAGGTGTTCGAGGCTGAAGTGAGCCATGATTGCATTACTGCACTCCAGCCTGGGCAACAGAGTGAGACCCTATCTGAAAAAAAAAAAGTCATAGATCTAAAGCAAAATAAAGCAAAACAAAAACATGCATGCACACACATCCAAAAACCAATGTAGAAATCACTAAACAGACAAACATATTTGCCGCTAAATTTATGGCTTATGAAAATGAAAATAAAGTGGACAAATAGTGGCTATTGGTTGTATTTTGTGCCTCCAGCACACCCCTCTTTTCTGGAAGCCAGCACAGCTATTTCCTAAAAGGACTGCAATTTATGTGGTTTCAATGCAGCTGTCCTGACCCACTCCCTGTCTCCAGTTGGGGAGGCCAGAGTGTGTCAGGATCAGCCTGGGTCTTGGCTAAGATTTCTCATGTAGAAGTTGTAAAAGAAAGGGCCTTTCTCTCTCAAGAGACAAACAACAAAGGTGGCAAGTTGTGAGAAAAAGGAAATCTGGAGCTGCCTATAACCAACGTCCCTAACCATAGAAATAAGTTATCTACAATAGACAAAAAAGAGGCTAATATGTAAAAGCAGTCAGGAATAGCAAGATGAAAAGAGGCAGAACCCTGAAAACAATATTTGGGATCTCGGATTCCACACATTTTCTTTTCTGCTTTAAAGAGTTTGTATGGGGTTGCCGGGCACGGTGGCTCACGCCTGTAATCCCAGCACTTTGGGAGGCCAAGGCAGGTGGATCACGAGGTCAGGAGATTGACATCATCCTGGCTAACAATGTGAAACCCCATCTCTACTAAAAATACAAAAAAAATTAGCCGGGTGTGGTGGCATGTGCCTGTAGTCCCAGCTACTCAGGAGGCTGAGGCAGGAGAATGGTGTGAATCTGGGAGGTGGAGCTTGCAGTGAGCCAGGATCACATCACTGCACTCCAGCCTGGGCGACAGAGCAAGACTCCATCTCAAAAAAAAAAAAGTTTGTATTGGGTTTCTGTTACTCACTCTGGGTTTCCTAACAGTGCCTGTCTACTACAGACCAGAAGACACATACACCAAAAGGCATTCTGGGGAAAACTAAAGATATCTGCTGGTGTATAAAGTTATGTCTGTCTTAAACAGATTTTATAAATTTTCCAGATTGTTTTAGCAGACTTACTGTTATTCACAAATTATTTACATTAAGTTGGTTTGATGATGTCTGCAAAGTCTTTTAACACTCCATTCTTTCAGCTAAACTCAATTACACATTTTTTAAAAAAACATGTGGGCTCTTTGCATAACTACTAGAGTCCTTTTAAACATGTTGCTGATCAATAGCACCTTCGACAATTAAAATTTAGGGATAAAAGAGGGACAAAATTCAAACCTACCATTCCCATAGTTTTTATTAACTTCATGAAACAGTGTGTCAAGAGAGGATATTATGGGTTGAAATGAGTATTCAGAGATTTTATTTACCCATTATATTAGAGATGGTAGTTTTTGCATTACTTCATTAGGATGCTTATTTTAGATTCCCAAATCAGTTTCATTTCCTGTGCATCACTAACATTTGGAAAGGTCGGGTATTTTAAAACATCTTTATTTCCTTAAGTTGTCCCCAGAAAAGAATATTTATTTCTGGTCATTTTAATGGTTGTTGTTAAAATTATCAGCATACTACCTTGGATGCCTTGACTTAAAAGATTGATTTCTATCATCCATCTAGCCTACCGTTGGTTAGTGAAGATATCTTCTCAATGCATTTTGAGTAATAACCAAGGTAAAAGGTGGTCATTGCTCTGAAGAACAAAGTCCTGAGTGGCACCACAGCTATAGCAACCTATAAGCAAGTGTGCCTGGCTCCAAGTCTATGTCTCATCTCTGCTAGAAAAAATGACAGGTAATTGAATGGTGTGATATTAAATTTAGAACCCAGAAAACATGGAAATTAATTTGTATATATCTATGGGAGAAGAGAAAATAATAATTTTTTTTTTTTGAGACAGAGTCTCGCTCTCTCGCCAGGCTGGAGTACAGTGGTGCAATCTCGGCTCACTGCAACCTCCGCCTCCTGGGTTCAAGTGATTCTCCTGCCTCAGCCTCCTGAATAGCTGGGACTACAGGCACCTGCCACCACGCCTGGCTAATTTTTTGCATTTTTAATAGAGACGAGGTTTCACCATGTGGGCCAGGATGGCCTCAATCTCCTGACCTCATGATCCACCCACCTCGGCCTCCCAAAGTACTGGGATTACAGGCATGAGCCACCACACCCGGCCTAAAAATGTTTTTAAGTATTGAGAACTAGCATAACCCCTGTATTCTAAGCTAAAACTCAAGAAATAAACCAAAGGAATTTTAATTTTAAAATGTTTGCATTCTTTTTTTTCTTTCATGAGGTGGGGTCTTGCTATGTTGGCCGGGTTTGTCTTGAACTCTTGGTCTCAAGCAACCCTCCCACCTCAGCCTCCCAGAGGGCTAGGATTATAGGCATGAGCCACCGTGTCTGGCCTAAAAAATGCCTTTTTTTTGTTTGTTTTTTTTTTTTTTTTGAGACGGAGTCTCGCTCTGTCACCCAGGCTGGAGTGTAGTGGTGTGATCTCGGCTCACTGCAAGCTCAGCTTCGCGGGTTCATGCCGTTCTCCTGCCTCAGCCTCTTGAGTAGCTGGGACTGCAGACACCTGCCACCACGCCCGGCTAATTTTTTGTATTTTTAGTAGAGGTGGGGTTTCACCGTGTTAGCCAGGATGGTCTCGATCTCCTGACCTTGTGATCCGCCTGCCTCAGCCTCCCAAAGTGCTGGGATTACAGACGTGAGCCACCACACCCGGCCAAAATGCTTACATTCTTAATCTTCACAGTCACCTTGAGAATGACGAGTGGCCAAAAAAGCAAGGAGAAGTGAACCATCATTCAAACTCATCCAAACTATTGAGAAGCAACTCAGAATACACATCCTGGGGATGGCTGTTCATGTACATCAGTCATATTTGTTGAGAAAAAATATATTATTGATCTAATCAAGATGAAGGACTTACTCTACCCTCAAGTAAACCTTAAGAACTGCTATAACTTTAACTACAGCCTTTCTCTCGCCAGAGTTAACGTATACCTACACACAATAGCGATATTTCATTATTAACCATTTGTATTGCCTTTTTAATTTTTATAAACTGTAAACAATGGTTTTCAAACATTAAGAATATACAATGCCTCCATAAGCCACAGCAATCCATCTTCAAACAATGTAAATCCAATGACACGAGTCACACACTGGGTGAGTCAGTAAAGTCAAGGCTATGCTAAGCTAATGATTCATCATTAATCTGAATTCATATTCATGTTTCTCCATGGTTGAAGGCAAACACAAGAGATTAAATTATTTTTAAAATGCATCTTCTTGACAAACACACCAGACTGGCAAGTAAAAATGGTAACTTCATTTGATGCCAAGCTTCCCTGAAGTAAATCAGATATTTCTGCAGAGTTCAGACAGAGGCATGCGTTTCAAAAGGCCCTGAAAGGTGTGAGCCACACAAGGGAACACAAAAGAGAAACCTGAAATGCCCAGGTCCTGACCTTCTTGCATATCAGGGGTTTATCAGGAATGTTGGAAAATAAGGAAGAGAGAGCATAGAGCTTCTGTTATCTTCCTGTGCAATGCAAATCACTGTATTTTCCTTAACCTCAGCTTCATTACTATGAAATTAAAAGTGCAAATCAACCTATTTGCCTACCAGGTTATGGTAAAGACTAAACACCTCCTCCCTCAAAAAAGAGTAAAGAAAAGCATCTCTAGTCTGGCCTTGTCCCAATACCTATAATTTCCACTTATTACTGCTTTTGAATTAAGGCATGTATTCTCAATCCTGCTGCATGATAGGCTTACCTGGGGAGCTTTAAAAAATGTTATTGTCCAAACCCCATCCCAACCAATTAAATTATAGTCTCTGGAGGTGAGGCTTAGGCACTCATAGGTAATTTTTTGAGAGTACTCAGGTGATTATGATGTGCGGCCATGGTTGAAAGTCACGAGAACAGCAATTGTCATAGCATGGATCTCAAACCAGCATTAGCATCACCAGCTTACTGGAAATAAAATTTTTGGCCCCACCTCGGACCAATGGAATCAGACAGTTTAGGAGCAGGATCCAGCAATCTGATCTGCATTTTTAACAAGCCCTCCAGGGGATATTGATGTAAGCTAAACTTAGAGAACATTGCAATAGAATAAGGTATTAAGGATCCCAGTTAAAATTCAGTGTTAACTAGAAGTGGTAACATGATGCCTTACTAGATTGACATGTACTTTATTCTGAATCATTGGCAATTTTAATATATTAATCACTTAAACTGTTCCTGAAAGAATGAGACAGAAAATAATGAGCATAGATGGAAAAATAAGTAGAAAAGGGATGTGGCCAGTGCTGTCCAATACAAATATAATGTGTGACTGGCTGTGGTGCCTCACACCTGTAATCCCAACACATTGGGAGGCTGAGGCAGGTGAGTCACTTGAGTTCAGGAGTTCAAGACCAGCCTGGCAACATGGCAAAACCTTGTCTCTAGAAAAAAATACAAAAAATTAGCCAGGCATGGTGACGTGCCTATAGTCCCAGCTACTCAGGAGGCTGAGGCAGGAGGATCACTTGAGCCCACAAGGTGGAGGTTGCAGTGAGCCGATATGGCGCCACTGTACTCCAGCCTAGGCGACAGAGAGAGACTCTATCTTAAGAAAATAAAAATAAATAAATAATAAGTAAATATATATATATAATGTATATATAAATATACATATAATGTGAGGCACAAATATGAGTCACAAATGCAAGCCACTACTTAATATAAAGGTTTCTAATATCCTTATTAAGAGTAAAAAAGAAACCAGTAAAATTACATCTAAAATATATTTATTGGGAGGGGTCAAGATGGCTGATTAGAAGCAGCTGTAGTCAGTGGCTCCTACCAGGAAGAATGCAAACAGTGAGTGAATCCTGCACTTTCAACTGAGGTATCCAGGTTCTCTCATTGGGACTGACTAGGCAGTTGGCGTGACCCACGGAGAGCGAGGAAAAGCAGGGTAGAGTGACAGCCCACCTGGGATTTGCATGGGGCAAGGGGAGCTCCCACCCCAGCCAAGGAGGTGCTGAGTGACTGTGCTACCCCACCTGGGGAAACCACACTTTTTCCATGGATCTGTGCAACCCATGGATCAGATCCCCTCCTGAGCCCACACCACCAGGCCCTTGGGTCCCAAGCACAGAGCTGTGAAGACCCTCAGCAGCTGCTTGGGTTGTGGCCAGCAGCAGCAGGGGCGAGACTGCTTAAGACAACTGAGTTCCTAGGGATAGGGTCAACCAAAATCAATGCAGCTCCAGTTGGCTGTTTTCCCCTGCCAGTGCCAGGGAGACCAGGCAGTTTGGACCAGGAGGAATCCCCACAACATAGCACAATGGCTGTGGCAGATCGTGGCCAGACTGCTTCTTTAGGTGGGACCCGGATCCATCCCTCCTCACCAAGCAGGGTCTCCCTGCAGGAGTTTCAGCAACTCCAGCTAGGGGTTTACAGACAGAACTCTGATGTCTCTGGGACAGAGCCTCTGATGGGAGAGGTGGCCACGGTCTCCATGGTTCAGGGGACTTAGTCTTTGCCACCTGGGCAGTCTGGAGGAGGGGATTCACCCCAGTGCAGTGCACCTGCTCCCCAGAGGGGCAGACAGAGTGCTTTATTAAGCGGGTCCCTAATCCCGTGCCTCCTGACTGGGTGAGACCTCCCCACCCAACAGGGGTCACCAGACACCTCATATATGTTCTAGCCAGCATCAGGTTTGTACCCCTCTGGGACAGAGTTCCCAGAGGCAGGAGCAGACAGCCATCTTTGCTGTTCTCCAGCCTCCACTGGTGACACCTCCAGGTGTGGGAGGGACCCAGGTGAATAGGTTCTGGAGTGGACCCCCAGCAAACCACAGCAGCCCAATGGAAAAGGGGCCTGACTGTTAGAAAAACAAACAGAAAGCAACAACGTCAACAAAAAAGACCCCACAAAAACCCCATCCAAAGGTCAGCAGCCTCAAAGATTGAAGGTAGATAAGTTCACAAAGATGAGAAAGAATTAACATAAAAACACTGAAAACTCAAAAAGCCAGAGTGTCTTTTCTCCTCCAAATGATCATTAACACCTCCCCAGCAAGGGCACAGAACTGGGCTGAGGCTGAGATGGATGAACTGATAGACGTAGGCACCAGAAAGTGGGTAATAACAAACTTCACTGAGCTAAGGGAATATATTCTAACCCAATGCAAAGAAGCTAAGATCCATGATAAAACATTATAGGATGTGTTAACCAGAAAAACCAGTTTAAAGAGAAACATAAATGACCTGATGGAGCTGAAAAACACAATATGAGAACTTCACAATGCAACCACAAGTATTGATAGTCAAATAGACCAAGCGGAGGAAAGAATCTCAGAGCTTGAAGACTATCTTGCTGAAATAAGACAGGGAGACGAGATTAGAGAAAAAAGAATGAAAAGGAACAAAAAAAACCTCTGAGAACTATGGGATTATGTAAAAAGACCTAACCTATGACTGACTGGGGTACCTGAGATGGGGAGACAGAACAAAGTTGGAAAACATACTTCAGGATATCATCCAGGAGAACTTCCCAACCTAGCAATACAGGCCAACATTCAAATTCAGAAAATCCAGAGAACCCCAGTAAGATACTCCATGAGAAGATCAACCCCAAGACACACAATCATCAGATTCTCTCAGGTTGAAATGAAGGAAAAAAATGTTAAGTGCAGCCAGAAAGAAAGGTCAGGTCACCTACAAAGGGAAGTCCATCAGACCAACAGTTGACCTCTCAAGCAGAAACCCTACAAGCCCAAAGAGATTGGGGGGTTGGTATTCAAAATTCTTAAAGAAATTTCCAACCCAGAATTTCATGTCCAGCCAAACTAAGCTTCATAAGTGAAGGAGAAATAAAATCCTTTTCCGACAAGCAACTGCTGAGGGAATTCAACACCACCAGGCCTGTCCTGTGAGTGCTCTTGAAGGAAGCACTAAATGTGGAAAGAAAAAACTGTTACCAGACACTACAAAAAACACACTGAGTATACAGACCAATGACACTATGAAGCAACTACATTAACAAGTCTGCAAAATAACCAGCTAGCATAATGATGACAAAATCAATTTCACACATAACAATATTAACCTTAAATGGAAATGGGCTAAATACGCTAATTAAAAGACCACAGAATGGCAAGCTGGATAAAGAGTCAAGACCCATACGTGTGCTGTATTCAAGAGACCCACCTCACATGCAAAGACACACATAGGCTCAAAATAAAGGAATGGAGGAAAATTTGCCAAGCAAAAGAGAAGCAGAAAAAAGCAGGAGTTGCAATCCTAGTTTCCAACAAAAGAGACTTTAAACCAACAAAGATCAAAAAAGACAAATAAGGGTATTATGTAATGGTAGAGGGATCAACTCAACAAGAAGAGCTAACTATCCTAAATATATATATACACCCAAACAGGAGCACCCAGATTCATAAAACAAGTTCTTGGAGACCTACAAAGAGACTCTCACAAAATAATAATAGGAGACTTTAACACTACACTGTCAATATTAGACAGATCATCAAGACAGAAAATTAACAAAAATATTCAGGACTTGAACTCTGGATCAAGTGGACCTGATAGATATCTACAGAACTCTCCACCCAAAAAACAACAGTATGTACATTCTTCTTAGCACCACATGGCATTTACTCTAAAATTGATCACATAATTGGAAGTAAAATACTTCTCAGCAAATGCAAAAGAACTGAAATCATGTCAGTCTCAGACCACAGCACAATCCAATTAGAACTCAAGATAAGGAAAACCACACAACTACATGGAAATTGACCAACCTAACCCTGAATGACTCCTGGGTAAATAATGAAATTAAGGCAGAAATTAAGTTCTTTAAAACTAATGAGAACAAAGAGACAGCATACCAGAATCTCTGGGATGCAGCTAAAGCAGTGGTAAGAGGGAAATTTATAGTACTAAATGCCTACATCAAAAAGCTAGAAAGATCTCAAGTTAACAACCTAACATCTCAACTAAAAGAACTAGAGAACCAAGAGAAAACAAACCCAAAACTAGCAGAAGAAATAACCAAGACCAGAACAGGAAATGAAGGAGCTAGAGACCAAAAAAACCCTTCAAAAAATCATTGAATCCAGGAGCTGTTTATTTGAAAAAATTAATAAAATAGATAGACCACTAACTAGACTAATAAAGAAGAAAAGAGAGCAGAATAGACACAATAAGAAATGATAAAGGGAATATCACCACTGACCCCACAGAAATACAAACAACCATCAGAGAATACTATAAACACCTCTACACAAGTAAACTAGAAAATCTAGAAGAAATGGATAAATTCCTGGACACATAAATCCCCCAAGACTAAATCAGGAAGAAGTTGAATTCCTGAATAGACCAATAATGAGTACTAAAATTGAAGCAGTAATAAATAGCCTAACAACCAAAAAAGAAGCCCAGGACCAGGTGGATGTACAGCTGAATTCTACCAGAGGCACAAATAGGAGTTTGTACCATTTCTTATTAAACAATTCCAAACAATTGAAAAGGAGGGCCTCCTCTCTAACTCATTTTATGAGGCCAGCATCATCCTGATACCAAAACATGGAAGAGATACAACAAAAAAAGAAAACTTCAGGCCAATATCCCTGATGAACATCAATGCAAAAATCCTCAATAAAATTCCAGCCAAACAAATCCAGCAGCACATCAAAAAGCTTATCCACCACAATCAAGCCAGCTTCATCCCCAGGATGCAAGGCTTGTTCAACCTATGCAAATCAATAAATGTAAGTCATCACATAAACAGAACTAGAGACAAAACCACATGATTATCTCAATAGATGCAGAAAAGGTCTTCAATAAAATTCAACATCCCTTCATGTTAAAAACTCTCAATAAACTAGATATTGAGGGAACATATCTCAAAATAATAGCAATTTATGACAAATTGACAGCCAATACCATACTGAATGGGCAAAAGCTGGAAGCATTCCATTTGAAAACCAGCACAAGACAAGGATGCCCTCCCTCACCACTCCTATTTAACATAGTATCAGAAAGTTCTGGCTAGAGCAATCAAGAAGAGCAAGAAATAAAGCATATTCAAATAGGAAGAGAGGAAATCAAATTGTCTTTGTTTGCAGATGACATGATCCTATATCTAGAAAACCCCATCGTCTCAGCCCAAAAGCTTCTTAAGCTGATAAGCAACTTCGGCAAAGTCTCAGGATACAAAATCAGTGCACAAAAATCACAAGCATTTCTATACACCAACAGCAGACAAGTAGAGAGCCAAATCATGAATGAACTCCCATTCACGATTGCTACAAAGAGAATAAAATACCTAGGAATACAGCTAACAAGGGAAGTGAAGGACTTCTTCAAGGAGAACTACAAACCACTGCTCCAAGGAAATAAGAGAGGACACAAACAGATGCAAAAACATTCCAAGCTGATGGATAGGAAGAATCAATATCATGAAAATGGCCATACTGCCCAAAGTAATTTATAGATTAAATGCTATTCCCCTTAAACTACCATTGACATTCTTCACAGAATTAGAAAAAACAATTTTAAAATTTATATGGAAACAAAAAAGAGCCCATATAGCCAAGACAATCCTAAGCAAAAAGAACAAAGCTGGAGGTGTCATGCTACCCAATTTCAGACTATACTACAAGCCTACAGTAACCAAAACATCAGGACACTGGTACAAAAACAGAAATATAGACCAAAGGAACAGAATAGAGAACTCAGAAATAAGACTGAACATCTACAACTATCTGATCTTTGACAAATCTGACAGAAACAAGCAATGGGGAAAGCATTCCCTATTTAATAAATGGTCCTGGGAGAACTGGCTAGCCATATGCAGAAAATGGAAACTGGATCCCTTTGTTACACCTTATACAAAAATTAACTCAAGATGGATTAAAGACTCAAATGTAAAACCCAAAACTATAAAAGCCCTAGAAGAAAATCTAGGCAATACCATTCAGGACATAGGCACAGGCAAAGATTTCATGATGAAAATGTCAAAAGCAATTGCAACAAAAGCAAAAAATTGAGAAACGGGATCTAATTAAACCAAAGAGCTTCTGCACAGCAAAAGAAACTATTATCAGAGTGAACGGACAACCTACAGAATGGGAGAAAACTTTTGCAATCTATCCATCTGACAAAAGTCTAATATCCAGAATCTACAAGAAACTTAAACAAATTTAAGAAAAAACAAACAATCCTATTTAAAAAAAATGGGCAAAGGGCATGAATAGACATTTCTCAAAAGATGACATTTATGGCCAGGTGTGGTAGCTCATGCCTGTAATCCCAGCACTTTGGGAGGCCAAGGAGGGTGGATCATGAGGTCAAGAGATCAAGACCATCCTGGCCAACATGGTGAAACCCCGTCTCTACTAAAAATACAAAAATTAGCTGGCCATGGTGGCAGGACCTGTAGTCCCAGCTACCTGGGAGGCTGAGGCAGGAGAATCGCTTGAACCTGGGAGACAGAGGTTGCAGTGAGCCAAGATCGTGCCACTGCACTCCAGCCTAGCGACAGGGTGAGATTCTGCCTCAAAAAATTAATTAATTAATTAATTAATTAAAGTTTCTGCTCTTGATTTTTTAGGAGGTCTTTTTCAGTAGGATGATTATACAGGGCTGATGGGTCACTGGCTGTAGATAGCATTTTCTTATAAGTTCTCAGGCCTGGACAGCTACGTAATCTGTGGGGCCCAGTGCAAAATGAAAATATAGGGCCCCATGTTTATCAAGCAGGGGGAAAAAGTGCCTTCAAGACTAGTAAAATATAACACTTTCTCCTTTCTTCTGTAGTCTCTCTTCAACCTGTCATTTTGTTTTTTGCTATTTGAGGCAACAGGCCCTGGGAATGGAGCGGGGGAGGGGCTGGGGAAAGATACTCAAGGTTGAGTAGGGACTTCCGCAGGCAAAAGAGAGGCTGCCCTGGAATTTGGCACATTCAAGGATGTCACTTAACCCAATATACTTTCAGTTGTTTTTACGTTGTAAAACCTAGAACTCGGCTGGGTGCGGTGGCTCACACCTGTAATCCCCACACTTTGGGAGGCTGAGGCAGGTGGATCGCGAGGTCAAGAGACTGAGACCATCCTGGCCATCATGGTGGAACCTCGTCTCTACTAAAAATACAAAATTAGCTGGGTGTGGTGGTACATGCTTGTAATCCCAGCTACTCAGGAGGCTGAGGCAGAAGAATTGCTTGAACCCAGGAGGTGGAGGTTGCAGTGAGCCAAGATCGCGCCACTGCACTCCAGCCTGGTGACAGAGCAGGACTCTGTCTCAAAAAAAAAGAAAAAAGAAAAAAGAAAAAAGAAACTGGAACTCTACCAAAGACACAAAACAATGAATATAAGTCTGACCTTATTTTCAACAAAACATACTTTTTGAATTTGGGTGCCGGTAGAAATAGGAATGTGGAATAATCCTAAAACTTCCCAAGATTTTATACTACACAAGTTAGGTCTTTTTGCTTCCCCTTTAGAGATAAATTGCCTCTTTCAAACATGAATCCCTTTACTTCCAAGAGAATGAGGAATGGCTCTGAGAATCTCAGCAGTTTGGCTCTGAGACAAATGAGCTGACTCTTTAAACAGTGGGAGGTGTCAAGAGAAGCCAGCTTCAAGGAAATCCAACTTTTTCCTCCCAGCCTCCTCCTCCTGACATACTGATCCAAAAACACATAGGACCTGACCATTTGTAAGAAATGGTGTCACTAGAAAGTCAAATACTACATGTTCTCACTCATAAGTAGGTCTAAAAAATGTACACATGTGGATAAAGACAGTAGATTGATAGACAATGGAGGCATCAAAGTGAGAGGGAATGGGAGGGGGTGGGAAGAGTTTGGGTGATGAGAAATTACTTAATGGGTACAATGTACATTATTCAGGGGATGGATATCTTTTTTTTTTTTTTTTTAGATGAAGTCTCTCTCTGTCACCCAAGCGGGAGTGCAGTGGCACAATCTCGGCTCACTGCAACCTCCGCCTCCCGGGTTCAAGTGATTCTCCTGCCTCAGCTTCCTGGGACTACAGGTGTGTGCCACCACGCCTGGCTAATTTTTGTATTTTTAGTAGAGAAGGGGTTTCACTATGTTGGCCAGGCTGGTCTCGAACTCCTGACCTCAGGTGATCCACCCGCCTCGGCCTCCCAAAGTGCTGGAATTATAGGCGTGAACCACTGTGCCAGGCCTAATATCTTAAAGCCCTGACTTGACCACTACACAATCTATGCATGTAACAAAATTGCACATGTACCCCATAAATATATACAATTATTAAAAAAAAAAGAAATGGTGTCGGAAAATGGGACTTAGGAGAATGATTGGAAACTCCTTTTCTTACTTACTTATTGATTGATAATCTTTCTTAAATCACAAAGGTTCTGAGGTGACTTTAAAAGTAATATCTACACAAGAGTACAATAAAAATGAACACCAAGAAAGATATAAGTCAGACTATATTGTTAGAATCAGAGGGGGAAAAAATAGGACTCCACTTCATAAGCCAAAAGGCCCAGAGAGATAACAAAGGTTGGTTTGCAAATTGTCTGAGTTCCTTGTGACCCAAAGTAAAAATGGAAATATTGTCAATGTCATTGTTTCCCCACATTGTTCATCAGAAGAAAAGCCCTGGTTTCCCAAACAAAGCAAAATATTTTCAGTATTTATCCATCTGATGCTGAGGATTATGATGGATGGCTCCCCCCTAATATTAGTTGGGGAGGGCTCTTAATTGGCTATTTCTTGTGGCTTCTTTCAATAACAGGCAAAAGCACTACTACAAATAAAAAATAGAAATAAATAACTGGGGGCAGTGGCTCACACCTGTAATCCTAATACTTTGGGAGGCTGAGGCAGGCTGATTGCTTGAGCCCAGGAGTTCAAGACCAGTCTGGGCAACATGGTAAAACCCCATCTCTACCCAAAAAAAAATACAAAACTTAGCTGGGCATGGTGGCACCTGCCTATAGTCCCAGCTACTCAGGAGACTGAGGCAGGAGGATCACTTGGGAGGCAGAGGTTGCAGTGAGCTGAGACTGTGCCACTGCACTCCAACCTGGGCAACAGAGACAGACCCTGCCTCAAAAAAAAAATAAAATAAAATAAAACAGAAACAATATATCTATATTTCTGTCAATTCAATTCATTCCTCTGAATCAATTTCATATTTGGTGATGAGTATAGGTATGAGTATTTCCAAAGCTGGGAAATGGCTTGGGAAGGGAGTAGATGGACCCAGAATTCTAGAACCCAGGACTTGCTGGTAAGCATGTACAAACTCTTTGAGGAGAAAAGGCCTACTGTTGACAGCTTATCTAACACTTTGTCAAACTGCAACAGAAAGAAAATTCATAGCCATGGTCTGTGACTAAAGAAACCAGATCCCATTTTAAGGCCAAATCCTTATAACCTGTTCTTACTTATATGATTGGAAACCACCTTCGCCTTTCATCTTTTACAAAGCAAGTCATTCCTTTCTTTATATACAGACTAGAGATTGGATAACGTGAAAGATGACAGACATTGTCAAACTTGCCCTAGTCACTAGAGTGACTGATGGCCTCCTGAGAATGTCCAGACCTTCTGGCTTAGTGTAAATGACTCGGGCTATAAATAAAACGTCAGTCTGGCCAGCGTAAATCTACTAAGGCTAAGAAGTTATTAAAACAGAACCATGAGACGTTACTCAATGAGCCCAGTCTGACACGTGTGGCTATGACTTAAGTCCTCATTTGAGTGCTAAACTAATGCCCCTTACAGACAGAAATATCTGTAAAGACTCTGTCACTGGAATAAATTACAAAATTCCTTTACTGCGTTAATACTTTGAAGACCTTTGAAATCAAGTTATTCAGATGAGTGCATGAAGTCCCAAAAGGGGATGGTAAACAGTGAAGATGTAGCAGGCATGGGGGTCTTACATCAGGAGAAAGAGAAAATAAAGTTTTAACAGTCCAAATAGGAAAACTGACATGGGGTAACAATTAATTATAAATATAGACATAACAAATTTAAATTTCTAAAATTCTATGAGAATATGATCATAAAGGAAGCAATAGATTTTAGCCTTCAAATTAACTTTCTGGTATTTGTTTTAGGTATGAAAAATTCCAGATGGCCACTTCAATTTATAGTAAAGTTACTGTATAAACTCTGGCACTTAAGCAAAATATTTCATCAATTATATATACTTAGAATGTATCATTTTGCGGGGCCAGGTGTGGTGGCTCACACCTGTAATCCCAGCACTTTGGGAGGCTGAGGCAAGTGGATCACTTGAGGTCAGGAGTTCGAGACCAGCCTGGCCAACATGGGGAAACCTGTCTCTACTAAGACTACAAAAATTAGCCGGGTGTGGTGGCAGGCACCTATAATCCCAGCTACTTGGGAGGCTAGGGTAGGAGAATTGCATGAACCCAGGAGGCAGAGGTTGCAGTGAGCCAAGATCATGCCACTGCACTCCAGCCTGAGACACAGAAGGAGACTCCATCTCAAAAAATAAAGTATCATTTTGCCATAAATTTGGAAATCTAATTTCATGAGAATTTATTGAAGACATTTTTTAAAATCCCGCTGAAGTGTCAAAATATGTTTTTATAGTCACTTCAATGTTAATTATATATTTTTATTTTGGCTGTGACACTAATTATCTTAATTAAATTTTTATCACTAGTGCTTATTTCAATGCATTAAATATTATACTTAATGAATGCAAAGTAGTTTAATATCATCTGAAATTCTGTGGAGCCTTTGTAAAGCTAATTTTTCTGCAAGGATGGATCTTAAAAATGCCTCAATCTGATAGATTTATAGCCAAAGTAATGTCAGTTTAACTTGAACACTCAGCGACCCAAGAAGAGGAATACTTCTTTATTCCAGTAGCAGCTTTATTAGCCAAAAGAATATTGCCCTGAGTGTAATAAAATTCTTACTGTCCAATCAGGTCTTCAGCAATTCAGTTCATCCTCATTCCTCTTTCCAACTTTGCAGCAAAAAGAGTAACCATTAGATGTAGGTCTCCTCAGAGCCCAGCCTTTTCCATTCAGGGCTGGCATTGCTGAAACATCAGCACCTGTTTCTGCAGCGAAGTAAATAAGTGGATAGCACCTCCCTTCATAGCTCATTCTCCCATTTGTAATCATAGACTTGTGTGATTATTTCATCAATGCCTGTCTCATCCAACAGGACGTATGTGACAAAAGGGTGAACACAGGGTCCAGGGTAAACACAGGGTCCAGCTTGCACACCGCTGTGCCTTGTACTGTGTCAGGCCCTTACCCACATAATAAATATTTGTTGACTGAAGAAATGAAAATTTAACTTGGGGGATACAATAACAAGCTTCATGATGCCTACCTCACCCTTAATCCAAATGGTGGAAACTGAGAGAGATTTGAACCTAATTCTCATTTATATTTTAAACTCTTTTAGTTATATTCTTTATCATATATTGGTTAGAATATTTTATTTAGAAAGGTGTGCTTTGATTTCATAAGCAATTAGTGCATTTACCACTAATTGGTAAACAATGAATATGAACAAACCTTTGTATGATGCTAAGGAATGCAGAATGCTGTCATTCCTTAGTCCATAACACTAAGAAATGACAACAAGGCAGTTGTCTAGGATGCAAAGCCCAACCTATAGGAGCTACAGGACTTTATGGGACATTAGGCCTCTCAATGAAATCATATCCAACATATCCCAGTACATGGGAGAATTGCATTTTTGTTTTGGGATTGTGCCCACCCTGGTCTATGGCATGGACTTTTCCCTCTGATCTTTTTTCTCTTCTTAAATCTTCTCTCTCCTCATTATCTATCTCCTTACAGCCAGAACTGTGGAGAGCTGCGGGATCACATGGGATATTCCTTTAGAAGACATCCATCGTATTTTCCTGCTTTCCTGTCTTCATCTCTACACAGGGAACCTTGACATTTTTCCCCTTTGGATTGTTTTTCAAGTATAAATAAATCAGAATCCCCTTGAACTGAAGACACCTCTTCAACATTTTAAGTAATGTATTTTTGAAAAAGATGCAGTGATCAAAGGCATAAGAACATTTTTCTCAACACAGGAGGATAAACAATGCAGCTAGGTCGTCAGACAAGCAATGTTCATTTAACCCTTCCCAATGCAAAGGAGAAGGGCCGTCCACAGGGGTGACAGCAAGGCAGAGTCACTTCCTGCTAGGCTGGCCCACATTTTCCCACTCAGTACTCTCTGGCCAAGCTTCAGGTCACCTCTGGCACCCAGTTCTTATGCTGAGCACACCATGTTCTGCCCACTCTGCCCTGCACCTGTCATATGAAGAATTCCAGGGTCTCGGATCACCTTCCCCTTTCCCTTCGTCCCCATCCTTTCTCTCTGTATGCAGACCTGGGTTATCCAGCATGCTCATTTATGGTGAAGATGAGTGAAATGAGCTAGAGGTGTTGGTCACTGAAAGTATTTGCACTGGAAACCAGATGTAATGCCTTAAGCACAGAGAGGCAAGCCTCTAGAGGAGATATCTCAACCAGTACAGGGTAGGGAATTGTACTGAGTCAGTGAAGGTGAGAGAATAACAATGAATATTGGGATGGGGGTGGCCACAGTCCTTGGAATACACAAATAAATATAAGAAAATCAGTTAACTTGGCAGTACATGTAAAACTGGTGAGACAACAACCAAAAACAGAGATAGAAACAAGTATATGGGAAACATGAGTGAAGAAAGCTAAGGAAAGCTGTTTCCTTTATGCTTTTATATCAGGGAGTGAAGGGGCACGTTGCCAAATGAAGCCACTTTGCTTATACGCAGTCAACAACTGAGTACCCGCCACCCAACCCTCAGCCACTGCTCACTTAAATCCAGGTCACTGAAACCTGAAAGTTGCTTCTCAACTTCTACCATTTCTTAACACGTAGATCTTAGTGTAGGTGGTGTTTATTAATTGCAGCAACAGGGAAACTCCTCCATTTTCCATCCTCTGAGGGCATTTTGACTTACCTACATTTTTCCCTTTACCTTTCCTCACTGAATTTTCCCAGTAATCCACAGTGAAAGGTAGGGATTACCTTACTAGCCTGAGAATTACTTGAATTTTCATCTCTCAGTGATAGTTAGCCATGAAGTTAATCATTACTATTAAAGAAGATCAGTATAACTTTAGAATTGACAATAGAACTGACTCTAAACTCTTCCAACCCAGCCAAGTTTTGCAGCCATGGGAGCCAGGTGACAAGAATGGGCGGGCCCAGGTGAGGCCAAGCAGTATGGTGAAAATAAGCACCACTGTTATTCCAGCACAGGTCCCATTTGGTTTTAAGGCCAAATGGTGGTAGAGCAATGTTTTTCACTTCCCTCTGATCACAACTCTTCTATTTTACCTCTTCCTAGTCCCACCCCTTTTATTCAGAAGAAAACAGCTGTGATGAACCATCACATATCATCTTATTTTCAATATTTCCACTTGTCAAACGTGTATGAGGAGTGCCAGGTCAGTATCCCTTGTGCCAAATATCTTCACCTCCCCTCTGCATGGTGTCTCCCCGACAATCCAACATGGTGTCTCCCCCAGCCCCTGCCCTGCTCCTCTCTTCTCCTCTCCCATCACTGTGACAGACTTATCCAGGTTCTTATCTCCAAACAACCAGTTCCTTCTTGGTTCCTAAGACAGGCACTCTCAGAGGAGCACATCAAATGGTCAGGTTTTTGTTTGTTTGTTTGTTTTGAGATGGAGTTTGACTCTTTTCTCCCAGGCTGGAGTGCAATGGTGCAATCTCGGCTCATTGCAACCTCTGCCTCCTGGGTTCAAGTAATTCTCCTGCCTCAGCCTCCCAAGTAGCCGGGATTACAGGCACCCGCCACCATGCTCAGCTAATTTTTGTATTTTTAGTAGAGATGGGGTTTCACCACATTGGCCAGGCTGGTCTCGAACTCCTGACCTCAAGTGGTCCGCCCGCCTCGGCCTCCCAAAATGCTGGGATTACAGGCATGAGCCACCGTGCCCAGCCCAAATGGTCAGTTTTTAAGAAAGTTTCAGAAAACCTCCAAAACCAAGCTGTTTGATGCAAACAGGAAGGAATTTTATACAGACAGGAGCTTATAGAGACACAGAAACCAGAAAGTTCTAGCTTTAGGTATTGATTTGGTCAGAAGAGAAATCCAGCTGTGTGAGCAAGTGACTACTAGAGTATTAATCATCTGCCTAGGGTTGTAACCTGTTAAAGAGAGAGCAAGGATAGGAGGGGGATCACCACCATAGGCCACATGTTTGTTAGGTTATTTCACATGCGTCCATTCAACTCCATTCTACAAATATCAAGAGCCAACAATGCCAGGAACCGCAAACAAGACATACCTGTTTCCTGTCTTCACACAGTTTAATGGGCAAGAGACTTAATATAAGATAGTCTGAAAGGAACTACGACAGGAGAAAGTCAAGTTGGGGCCCTTAGGAGGAGAGATCCTCATCCAGATAGTTAGAGCTTCTGGAAGAAGTGACATCTCAGCTGGGGAAGACAGGCTAGGGAGGGGTTATCCAAGCAAAACCAGGGATTGAGAGGGAGGGGGAAGTTGACTTTTGACCACAACCATGTGAAGTATGTGTGACCAGGTCTACTTTCCCAGTAAGGTAACCTAGACTCATAGGGGTTGAAAAAGTTATCCAAGGCTACAAATCTAGCCTGTGGTAGATGCAGGCTCAGTCCTCAGGACAGCCGAAGCCCATGGCTGGGCTGACTCTTTGCACCACTAACCCAGCTCTCTGGCTGCACCTCCCCACTTCACCTGCTCTAGGCTCCCAGAGAAGCCTCTGTCAGGATGGAAATGTCTGGCCAGAAAGGAGGGCAGGATAATGCTGTCATCAGAGCCGTGGGGATTTTATTACTAAGCCACAAGGTCCCCAACAAGGGTGCCCTTAGAATTCACCAAAGAGTTTTTGTACAGTCTCTTTCTTCTCAGAAGTTCTAGAGTCTAGGCAGCACACAATAAGTAAACTTGTTTATGAAAAAGCATAAGCAAATGATCTCTAAAGGCAAAAGAGAAGCTTTATTTAGAACAGATATGTCCTGAATACCTTTAAAGCAAAGATGTCTATTGGAAATGCTCTAACATCTCCTTTCTCTCTTTTTTTTTTTTTTTTTTTTTTTTTTTTGAGACAGTCTTACTCTGGAGTGCAGTGGCGCAATCTCAGCTCACTGCAAGCTCTGCCTCTCAGGTTCACACCATTCTCCTGCCTCAGCCTCCCGAGTAGCTGGGACTACAGGCCTCCACCACCACGCCAGGCTAACTTTTTGTGTTTTTAGTAGAGACGGAGCTCATGCCTGTAATCCCAGCACTTTTGGGAGGCTGAGGCGGGTGGATCACGAGGTCAGGAGATCAATACATCTCCTTTCTCTTAAAGTGAGGCACGGCACCCCTGGATGACTGTGAGTTGGTTTTTCATATCACAGCAAATCTCAGATCAGAGACAGTCAGAGACAATCGGAGAAGAAAGACCTTGATAAACAGTTGCCTTTCTTTGTGGCCCCTTTCACAGGCTTGAGATACTCGGAGGAAAATTTAAGTGACTGACATAAATGTCCATCACTGGGTATATTTATTTAAAACCTGAATGGCAAAATGCAAACATTGTAGATATTAATGAAGGAATAAAACAAACGGTTGACTTTTTTCTTTACTCAATGATATGAAGCTTATTCAGGGGCCTGCTTGCCAGATTTGAGGCCAATCTCTTGTAGGTTCCATGTAGGTCCTTCCAGGCAATGAAAATGTCCTTTTTGCAGGAATAAAGGTGAGATGCAGATGTATAGAGGTTCTCTCTTGGAGGCCTGTGTACTGTACAGGTAACAAAAAGTAACACAGCTGGGCCAGGTGCAGTGGCTAATGCCTGTAACCCCAACACTTTGGGAGGCCAAGGCAGGAGGATGACTTGAGCCCAGGAGTTTGAGACCAGCCTGGGTAACAAAGTGAGACCCGATTTCTACAAGACAATTAAAAAAATTAGCCAGGCATGGTGGTGCATGCCTGTAGTCCCAGCTACTCGGGAAGCTAAGGCAGGAGAATCCCTTGAGGCCAGGAGGTTGAGGCTGCAGTGAGCTGGGTTCATGCCACTGCACTCCAGCCTGGGCAACAGAGCAACCCTCAGTCTCAAAAAAATAAATAAATAGGCCAAGCACAGTGGCTCACGTCTGTAATCCCAGCATTTTGGGAGGCCAACGCGGGCAGATCACCTGAGGTCAGGAGTTCGGGACCAGCATGACCAGCATGGTGAAACCCCGTCTCTACTAAAAATACAAAATTAGCTGGGTATGGTGGCGCATGCCTGTGATCCCAGCTACTCAGGAGGCTGAGGCAGGAGAATCGCTTGAACCCAGGAGGCGGAGGTTGCAGTGAGCCAAAATCATGCCATTGCACTCCAGCCTGGGCGACAGAGCGAGACAAACAAACAAACAAACAAACAAATAAATAAATGTAATACAGCCAATGCTTTCATTTTCATTCAGAGCCCTGAATGTAAACGTCCAGCCCTGCTAACCTAGGCAAGGCAATGAAACCTCGGAAGGCGGTGGCTTTAAAGGCATTAATTTAGTGGATGCACAGACCAGGAGCTCACATACCTGCCAACTGGCATGGATATTTCAGAAAGCCAAGAAGAAGTCTCATTTTGGTGAGGCATTTTTCTCAGCTTTCCTCCCCTTATTTCCACAGCAAAACTCAAAAAGCCTTCTGCTGGGGGAGGTGTTGGGGGGAAGCATTTCTGGCTATGATCCTTTTGGCCTTTAGCAGGTTGAGAAGCCAAACCTGGCTCCAAACAAACCCCAACTGCCCACTCTCTCTTTTTCTAATGCCAGAGACATTCCCCTGCCCAATGTTCCAACTCCCCTGAATGTGAAAAAAAAAAAAATCATTATTTAGTTCTGTCATTCCACCTAGATTTTCCATATCTCTGTTCTCAAAGGTATCTGATCTGAATCCATCTCCAGATATCAGTTGTCTTTCTCTTGTATCCCTCCCCCTGCCCTGACCCCCACTACCGATACCAGGGTAAAGTCTGAGGCGCATTTGGAGATAAGTCAATGAGCTAAGAACCAGGCCTGTTATTTATTAAATTTACAGGACTCACATTTATAAGATCACATTCTGGAGCTGGCATCTGGCCTAAAAAGCTTCCCATTTCTGCCTCTGCCCTCTCCCTCCTCCAGCCCTTTACACACTCACACACAAGAGCCCTTGACCGAAGAACAGAACACCGGGTATCATTTTAGTTCTCATATTTTAACTTGCTGTCATTTTCAACAAGGCAGATATAGTGACTGGAAATAAGTTAAGATGCAAAGTTAGGAGCAGAATTCGCACATAATAACCACCTACTTTGCTCTCGTCGCTTCTCCTTGCCTAGAGTGGTAGACAGAAGCACCCATTCTGAATCCATGTTGTACAAGTTCATACCCCAAATTTGCACTTACTGTTAGCATTGAGATCTTGACCTTTTTCCCTGGTCTCTGCACCTCTACTTCCTCATCTGTAAAATAGAAAAGCAACAGTACCAGTCTCAGAGGGTTGTTACAAGGATTAAAAGACTTCACATGGGCTGGGCACAGTGGCTCACACCTGTAATCCCAACACTTTGGGAGGGCGAGGCAAGTGGATCACTTGAGGCCAGGAGTTTGAGGCCAGCCTGGCCAACATGATGAAACCCCATCTCAACTAAAAATACAAAAATTAGCTGGACATGGTAGCGTGCACCTGTAATCCCAGCTACTTGGGAGGCTGGAGCAGGAGAGTCGCTTGAACCCAGGAGGTGGAGGGTGCAGCAAGCTGAGATCATGCCACTGCACTCCAGCCTGGGTGACAGAGCGAGACTCCATCTCAAAAATAAAAATAAGTTGCTACTTCCCCCTCCCCCTGCCAAAAAAAACTAGAACTTAAATAATTCTTGATTTGTCTTTGATACAGCTCTCAAGTTTTCTTTTAGTTTAATGTTGCATTGGAGGCATGAGAAGTATTTTGAGGTTTATGCTCTAGAAAAGCTATGCATGGTTGAAAGACATTTACAAAGTAAATATAAAGTCAAATGGATCCTCCCATTGTGAACACGAAGAGACTAGAAATCAGGCAGATTCTCCTGGGAATTTCTTTGTGAAAAGATGAATCGTCCAGCCAGGGCATGAGCCCTGGTAACCTATAAATAAATCTCTTTCTTCAAATCACATTGATGGAAGTCAGCCTTTTATGTTGTGGTTTTTCATAGAAATAATTGATGTTATTATATCTCTAGGAATCCTTCATCCTAAGAAGCAGCAGCTTCATCTGTAATGTACCCCCACATTTACATTCTATCCCTGTCTAAATGGTACCAAATGTCCACTAACAGGACAACGATCAGTGTAAATGCCATCTGCATGTACATGAAAAGTACTGTGCGTGCTAGACAGTGAGTACCCAGTTACTGGCTGAATGAATTAGTTCAACAGTGAAGCAATTAACTGTTGCAGCAGAAAACATATTTTGCTTGGGAATAATAAGAGATGATTTTCCAGACAACACTTAATCTAAGAGTTATTAGGTCCACACATAAAGCCAAGAAGTTATAGAAAGTCTCTCTCCCTCACCAGCCACAGTGCAATTTCACAGACATTCACAGGCATTTTACAGCAGACATCTGAGCAAAAGGCACCCAAGGTACCAATATACCTTGCAGAAGAGTTGCATTTGCAGCATTCCCAGTATTTGCTCACTCCAAGTGGTAGGACAACCATGGTCTTGTTTAATCAGTAATTCCATTTTTCTGAAATCAAGCAAAGTGAGCCCTGATGTTGCTAACTAAGCAAGTGAGTATCTAAAAGCAACATTCTGGGACCTGTTTCTAGACATTATTATCTTTCTTCTCCAACCTATGCTATCAATCTGTGGGTAAGTGCAAGGGTCTCAGTTTCCCCATTTTCCATGTCTGAGCCTGACCTTAAAAGCTCTCTGCTTCTGCTATTCTGGCCTCTAGCCAGGTCAACAGTTCAGCTCACACTAATTTTGTTTCTCTATGATGGGCTCAGGCTCCCTCATGCTCTCTTCTTTTTTTCTTCTCTGAGAAGCATTGACTTTGGCTGCATCTCATCTAAAGACAGAGGTCAGGCCACCTGGTCAATCAAGAAGCCCCACCCTTGACCCCAGTGGATCAAGCTCTTCAGTGATCAACCTTCTCTCCTTTGTTGGTAATACTCCAAACATTCTGGTTGAAATGCACAGATACCATACGACGATCTCAACATTTGTCTCATACAGAGTGTTACCTTCTGGCTTGACAATTCCAATCTCCGATGATGTCAGTAACTAATCCACACCTTCTCCAGATTCTAAATCCTGATAACCCACTAGACTCTACCATAATAACTCTTAGATTAAGTGTTGGCTAGAAACACATCAAGAGGTGCTACTTATCTTGGCTCCATGGGTTTAGAGAGGAAAATATTGTTTCACTTCAGAGTCTTCTTACAAAGATCGTCTACCTGAAAACAACAGGTCCCCTTCTCTTTGGTTTTACTTATTTACTTATGCATTTCCTTTACAAAACTTATCCCTTAGTTGTTTTCTGCCAGTGGGAATGAAAGGCCATCACAGACTGTCTATAGATGGAGAAAAACCTGACTACACATTTAATATTCATCAACATAGTGCTGCCATACCACCTTTTTTTTTTTTTTTTTTTGAGACAGAGTCTCACTCTGTCACCCAGGCTGGAGTGCAGTGGTGTGATCTTGGCTCACTGCAAGCTCTGCTTTCCAGGTTCACACCATTCTCCTGCCTCAGCCTCCTGAGTAGCTGGGACTACAGGTGCCTGCCACCACGCCTGGCTAATTTTTCGTATTTTTAATAGAGACAGGGTTTTACTGTGTTAGCCAGGATGGTCTCAATCTCCTAACCTCATGATCCGCCCGCTTCGGCCTCCCAAAGGGCTGGGATTACAGGTGTGGGCCACCGCGCCCGGCCACATCTCTTATTAATGATAACACATAAGAAGATGGAGCAATAACTTCTGAAATACACACTAGAACCATTCAAAAAAAAAATGGAAGTTTCTACAGTATTTGAGGTTGTCCTGCCAAGTTATAATTAATTCATGATCAATAATAAAATAGTTAGTCCATACAGTGATAGGCTTCCTGTTTGCTTATGCAAGAATGTGAAATACCTCGAGAGGCAGAAAAATCTTCTGAAGAGAAGTTTGGGAATCAAAACAGGTGCTAACATCTGCCTTTAATGTGCATAGAAGGAAAGTGAAATAAAATAGATTCTCTTAGAATTTCAGATTGGGCATCCTAAAGTGTGCCTGAACTGATTTGGAAAGAGAATAATAGATTCAGGAATTAAAAAGTTGATGGCTCTGTCTAGACCCAACCAATTGCAAAATAAACTTTGCATTTCTCTTGTTTTCCACTATTTTCTTTCCAACTTTGAAAACTCTTGGTACACCAGTGGCATTGTTGGAGGGTAAGTAACATGATCATTCTAAGGAGGAAAAGACCAAAGCCCAGCCATTCATTAATAGTGACTTGTTAAAAGCTAGATGCTGGCCGGGCACAGTGGCTCATGCCTGTAATCCCAGCACTTTGGGAGGCCGAGGTGGGCAGATCACGAGGTCAGGAGATCGAGACCATCCTGCCTAACACAGTGAAACCCCGTCTCTACTAAAAATACAAAAAAAAAAAAAAAAAAAAAATTAGCTGGGCATGGTGGAACACGCCTGTAGTCCCAGCTACTCAGGAGGCTGAGGCAGGAGAATCACTTGAACCTGGGAAGCAGAGGTTGCAGTGAGCCGAGATCATGTCACTGCACTCCAGCCTGGGCAACAAAGCGAGACTCTGTCTCAAAAAAAAAAAAAAAAAAAGCTAGATGCTTACTTAAACCATTCCACGGGTATGCTATGGGGACCGCCGCTGGACCCTGCTCAAAGTTTAATGCTTAACCACATTATGGTCCAGTTCTTTCAGTTCTGACCTGCCCTGCAGCATGTACCCAAGCCTCTTATAAGTTAATGGGTCATTCATCACACTGGATTTTTCTTAGCTCACTCACCTCTTTAGAATTCAGGATTTCCTGCCAACATTTTCACTTTTCCATAAAATTAATATAGCACTATTAGGACCGGGTGTACTCTGAAAATATCCAGCAATCAAAATTCCTCATTTCAACTTTTCAATCCAAGATTTTATCCTTTTGGATTAGTACATTGTGGGTAGTTCTATTAGTCGATTTTAACTGTTTCCCACTACGTGACTCAAAATAAATCAAAGTGTTAGATGAGTCAGGGAAAAAATGATCTTTCAATGAAGACTTGTTTAGTTCCAGTGATTTTTCATAAACTATCCAATTTAATTCTCTCAACAGCCCTGCGAGGTAGGCATTATTGTCTTCACTTTATAGATAATGAAAGTGAGTAACAGAGAAGTTACTTGCCCCAATTTACATTTATTAAATGAATATATAAGCATTATACACCATATATCACAACAGGATTCAAATCCAGAAACACCCAAACTGAAACTTTCCCACTAAATGGATATTGCCTTTCTAAAACCAATTGATGATGCCATTATTGAAACCACTAATCAATATTTTTTCCTGTCATGTGAGTAATCTAATTAAGTAGACATTACTGACAGTGCTCACTCCTAAGAAATTGTCCAAGACCAGTAATTCCAAACCTGGCTAATCACCAGAATGATCTGGAAAACACTTAAAAAGAGATTTCCTAGGCTCTACTTCAAACCTGCTGAATCAGAATCTCTGGGGATGGGCCCAGGAGTCTTTATAAATACAGAGCTCCCAAGGCAATTTTCATAATCAACCACTTAGGTAACCATTGACACTTCTGAAAATAGTGATGAAAAATCGACACTACCTATGCAGTATATTTTTTCAGTGTATTGTGACATTCTTTATTTCATTTCAACTTGATATACACCTGCTGGGCAGAATGTGGGGTAGATATTTTTTATCCTCCTTAGATGAAAGTAGAAACCAAGTTCAATGGGGAAAGGAAACTTGAAATGTCCTCTTTCACCTTCTTAAGTGAAAATGAACTACCTAGGGAAAAACAAACTGGGTTTAGATATACAGCACTGAGAATGTATATGTCACTTGTTAAAATTTCCCTCTGTCACTTGTTAGATTTCCCTCCCTCCTCTTCTTTCTCTGGGAGAACTGGATGGACACTGTTTGGGACTGAATTGTATCCCCACAAAATTCATGTGTTGACATCCTTGCCTCCAGTATCTCAAAATGTGACCTTATTTGGAAGTAGGGTTGTTGCAGATGTACTTAGTTAACATGAGATCATACTGGAATAGGGTGGGCCCCTAACTAAATATGACTGGTGTTCTTATAAAAAGAGGCGATTCAGACACAGATACACACAGGGAGAACACCATGTGAAGATGAAGACAGAGATGGGGTGGATCTCTGTCTACAAGTCAATTAATGCCAAGATTACCAGCAAACCACCAGAAACTAGGGGAGAGACATGGAAAAGATCCTTCCTCACAGCCCTCAGAAGGAACCAAACCTGCCGACACCATGAGCTCAGACTTCTAATCTCCAGAAATGAGAGATAATATATTTCCATTCTTTAAACAACCCAGCTCATGGTACTTTGTTACACCAACCCCAGAAAATGGACACAGATAGGAAACACCTCCCCATAGATGATCAGATTACTATTTACCATTTATGTTAGAGGAAAAAAAATCAACAAATAAGTTCATTTATCAACAGGTTTCTGAAAGGCAATTGTGATAGTCATAGGTCTTAGGAGTTGCAAGCAACTCTACAGTAAATTAACTCAGAGAAACAGCTTGCTCAATGCAAATTTTTTTTTGGTGTTCTGGAGAAAGAAATACTAGCAAAAGAAAGAGAAACATGGAAAAGAATCCTCACACATCCTACCCTTAGCTTTTTTTCTACCTACTGTTTAGTATAAATACATCATTTGTATGTCTCCAATTGTAATCAAGGGAGTTGTATAATATAAAAAACCAGAATCAAAACTTTATTCCACCTACTCCAATGTTATGTCCTGGAATTCCCAGGCTTCTGAGATGAGGGTGCTTCCTATTTGTTCCCATCTCCTAATCTGAGGTATAGAAGTAGCTACGTCTCAACTATATGGTAAACATCGTATGATGGATCCCAAAGTCACAGAGATGTTTCCAAAAGAACGTTGCCTAGAGATGCAAATTATTTAATTAGCAAATTGACCCTAACATGTCTTGGTCTTTCAAACAAAAATACTTCTGGGTAAGAGCATGAGGGGTTTGTGAGGCATTTGCCAAGTCTGTCTCTCAGATAGCTCTGTATGGCCTCCTTGCAAACACATGCCCACTGTTTTGCTTGACAAGTTCTTTGGACTGATTTCTCTCCAAATAATAAGCATACTTTCCAATGTTTAATAAAAGGCTTTGTAAAGCCAACATTTTATGCATATTTTGATCATTGACATTATATAACCTGTTTTGGGGACACATCTCATGGGTGATTTTTATGATGGAATGATAAGCTATGTGACCAACAAAAAATACCTGCAGGCCAGGCATGGTGGTTGGCGCCTGTAATCCCACACTTTGGGTGGTCAGCGCGAGAGGATTGCTTGAGCCCAGCCTAGGCAACATGACAAGACCCCATCTCTACAGAAAAATCTAAAAATTAGCCAGTTGTGTTGGCGTTTGCCTGTGGTCCCAGCTACTCAGGAGGCTGAATCAGGAGGATTGCTTAAGCTTGGGAAGTCGAGACTGCAGTGAGCTATGTTCACACCACAACATTCCAGTCTGGGCAACACAGTGGGTCCCTGTCTCAAAAACAACAACAACAACAACAAATCTTCAAGTACACAAAGATTATGTCAACATATACATGTGTATCTTCTCTCAGTTTGATATATAATAGTCAAGCTATATTTTAAAAGAACCTAACATGTATTTCTAAATCAAAAACACAGTACATGCAATTCAGTGTTTGGTCTCAAATGGTTGTACTGGAGAAGGTTGTATTGGAGCCTGAGAGCTTGGCTTGAAGTCTGAAGTTATCTCCATTACACTACACTATGGTTAAGTTTGTCTCTACCCAAACTCATGTTGAAATTGGATCCCCAATGTGGCAGAGTTGGGAGGTGGGGCCTAGTAGGAAGTGTTTGGATCAAGGGGGCAGATCCCTCACGAATGGCTTGGTGCTGTTCTCTTGGTAGCCAGTGAGTTCTCAGTCTCACAAGACTGGATTAGTTCTCATGGGAATGTTCCTGCAAGAGAGGGTTGTTATAAAGCCAGGATGCCCCTCTGGTTCTGCCTTTCCACTGGTATCTGCTTCTCCTTTGACCTCCCACCATGTTATGATGAAGCACAAAAGCCTTCACCAGAAGCCCAGCAGATGCCAGCACCAGGCTTCTTGAATTTCCTAGCCTGCAGAAACACGAACCAAATAATCCTTTTTTTTGTTGTTGTTGTTGTTGTTGTTGTTGTTGTTGAGACGGAGTCTTGCTCTGTTGCCCAGGCTAGAGTGCAGTGGCGTGATCTTGGCTCACTGCAAGCTCCGCCTCCTGGGTTCACACCATTCTTCTGCCTCAGCCTCCCGAGTAGCTGGGACTACAGGCACCCACCACCATGCCCGGCTAATTTTTTGTATTTTTAGTAGAGACGGGGTTTCACCGTGTTAGCCAGGATGGTCTCGATCTCCTGACCTCGTGATCCACCTGCTTTGGCCTCCCAAAGTGCTGGGATTACAGGCTTGAGCCACTGCACCCAGCCCTCTTTTCTTTACAAAATACCCGGGTTTGAGTACTCTGTTATAGCAACACTAAATGGACTAAGACATACAACTGGAACCCAAAGTGCATTGATAGTATTTCATGCTTGACACTTACTTGTTTAATAACAGCTCAACCCTAAATTAGGAGAACATGAAGAGGAAAAAGCCAGAGAAATAATTTGGAATTATGCCACAGATTTAACACACAGTTCACTGAACATAGTAAAACTTTCCCATGGAGGAACATAGGCCATGTGTATACAAGTGCAGTTAAATCAAACAGAATTACATTTTTTGGTCCTGGTTGATCCACTGCTGCTTATCTACAAAGCCACAGGATGGCAATAGAGAAATTCCTGTTGTGTAACTATTGTCCAAATGGTTTTATGGAAAAAAAAATGTGGCCAAATGTTTTGGTTCTAGTCCAATTTGCCTGTGATCTGGGCACATTTATGCATTAGGATAGCCCGTATTCATGATGGCTGCAAGTACGTACACCTTTCACTACCTGACTCTATCTTTTTAGCCTCAGCTCCCACACTACTATAACTCTTCCCCCCTTCCAGACTAGGACCTTTTAAAAAAAATAAAAATTGAAGCAAATAATCACTGGATACCTACTATGCACTAGAAGCTGTCCTATGTCCTAGAGTTATAAGAGGGATGGAAACAGATCACTTCTCCATAGAACTTACATTCTAATGAAGGAACACTGTTACTAGACAAGTAAAGGCATAGTGTGTATGGCAGGGATGACCTTCTGTGCACCAAATTTCCAGAGTGGAGTTGTCCCTGGCAGGCAGTAGCCCAGACAGGGACTGCATTTTCCAGCTTCCACTGCAACCAGTTGTGTCCATATGACAAATTCTTACCAATGCAATGTGAGTAGAAGTGTGTGTCACTTACAGGACAGGCTTTTTTAAGAGCTTGATGTGCCTCCTCCACTTACTATTCTTTCCTTGGTTTCTGCTAGACACAGAGGACTCTGAAGCCCTGAAGGCAGAGCCTCAAGATGGAAGGATCTGAGTGTCTGAATCCCAGGGGAAGGAAAACCAACCCCAATTAGGAACATTAGCATTGAACTGTAAGGAAGCATGTAAAATATGTACAATGTATTCAACTGCAGAAATGTTGGAGCTGATGTTTGCAGGTTCTACCACTAACCTAACTAATATAGTATGTCACATAGCCATAGGCACTATGGAGAAAAATAACACATAGATGAGTAATGACAAATCTGATGGGTGGGGAGAGCTGCTAATCTAAACAAAGTGGTCAAAGAAGACCTCACTGATCCATTGACATGAGCAGAGACTGGAAGGAAGTGAGGAAGCAGGCCAAGTGAAAACTGTTGGGTAAAACTTTGCAGAAAGAAGGAACAGTGAACCTATGGGTCCTGAGAAGGAAACACGCCTGCTATGTCTAAGGAACATCAAAGAGGCCAGGACGCCTGGAGTGCAGTGAACAATGAGATGGCTTATAGGAGATGAGGTCAGAGAGCAAACAGGTGTCTCATCTCCCAGTGCCTTCTAGGCCATCGTAAGATCTTTGGATGTTATTCTGAATGAGATGGAATGTTGGTGGGGGATTTTGAGCAGAAGAATGACAACATATTCCTATTTACCTTATAAGAAGATTACTGTTGATAGGCTGGGCGCGGTGGCTCACGCCTGTAATCCCAGAATTTTGGGAGGCCGATGGGGGCAGATCACGAGGTCAACAGATCGAGACCATCCTGGCCAACATGGTGAAACCCTGTCTCTACTAAAAATGCAAAAAAAAATTAGCCGGGCGTGGTGGCATGTGCCTGTAGTCCCAGCTACCTGGGAGGCTGAGGCAGAAGAATCACTTGAACCCGGGAAGTGGAGGTTGCAGTGAGTTCAGATCGCTCCACTGCACTCCAGCCTGGTGACAGAGTGAGACTCTGTCTCAAAAAAAAAAAAAAGATTACTGTTGATATTGAGTTGAGACTATGCTGTGCAGGGGTGGAGATGCAAGAGTGGAAGTAGTTAAGAAGCTGATATAATAATCCAGGAAGCGGAACTAGTGGCTTGGACTAGGGTGTTGGCAATAGAGATGACAAAAATGGTCAGATTTGGGGCATTTATTGAGTATGAAGATGACAGGGTTTGGTGATGGATTAGATGTGAGGGTGGGAAAATGTGAAGAACAGGCTTGAAGGTAATGATAAGCAGTTCTAAGTTTGAGGTACCTTTCAGAGATCCAAATGGAAACATCAGGTAGGCAGATTTTTGAGCCTAGAGTTCAGTGAAGAGATCCAGGCTAGAAAAGAAAGGAGGGAAAAGGAAGTAATCAGTGTATTATGATATTTAAATCCATGAGACTAGGTAAGATCGTCTAAGAAATAAATATACATACATAAAGGACAGGTCCAGGGACTAAGCCCTGAGGCCCTCTGTTATCATTTGGAGGCTGGTGAGAAGAGGACAGAGCAAAGGAGACTGAGGAAGAGGAGCCCATGAAAAAGAAGAAACATTCGGAGAATTTTGGTCTCCGAAGGAAATAAAGAAAGTGTTTCAAGGAAGGAGAATGATCAATTATATCGTATATTGTTAATAGGTAAGTAAAATGAAGATTGGATTTCCTGTGGGATTTAACAACATACAGGTCTTGGTTAGTGATAAGAAAAATTTCAGGGAAGTGATTGGGGAAGTAACTGATTAGAATAGGTTTAAGAAAGAATGGAAATAAGCTCAACTAAAACTGACAAAGACACATCTTTAGTGAAGTTTTGCTATAACTGGGAGTAAGGTAACAAGGATGTCTCTAGGTATGTGGGGTCAAGAGAGAGTTGATTTTTTTTTAAGATAGGAGATATTGCAATATATTTCACGTTGATGGAAATAATTTCATAGAGGGGGAAATTAATGATGGAGGAAAGGACCAGAAAAAGACTACTGGAGCCATGTCCTTGAAGAGGGGAAAGACAATATGCACAGGTAAAGAAGATGGTTTTTGATAGGAGCAGGGAGAGCTCATGCGTAGCAGTGGGAGGGAACATAGAGTCTATGGGCTCAGATGCAGGCTTGTGGAAAGATGCAGTGTGAGACAGTGTGGAGTCTCTTGCGGCTGCTTCTATTTTCTCATTGACCTCAGAGGCTAAGCTGTCATCTGAGAGTGAGGGTGCCGATCTTGGTGTTTTGAGGAGAGAGTAGAAAGTGTAGAATGGTTTAGGAGCATGGGGAAATGAATGGACTAGGAAAGTGTTGTAGGATGGCCTGGCTGCCCTGAGAGCTCCCTTGCATCTAGTGGTCCCAAATAAGACCAGAGCACATGGATATGTCCCCTTGTGCAACCAAAGGCAGCTGCTCAAGCATAAGGCAGAGTAGACAGGCTGCAGCAAATCAGAGTTGAGGGTTATTGAGTCTTTAAGATAAAGTTAGAGAAGGGTGAGGACATTGAGGGTCTTTACCAGAAAATGATGTTAATGATGACTCATGGGATTTAATTTGGGCAACTAAGGTTACAAAGGACGTGAGACACAGTGAGAGGCTGGAGGGTTTGAGGAATTCCTGGCCCTGATATGATAAAATAATTACTCAAGTCAAGGTACTAGAGGCCATAATCTTGAAGCATGTGATCTGGGCTGGAGGGAGGGTGGACTGGCAGTGAGGCAGCCACATCAGATGACTGACCATTCCCTGAAGCTCAAGGCATTTCAAACTTACTTTGAAATTTACTCTTGCTATTCCTTTCATTGGGATAATTTTGAATCTCTTCTTTGGTTCTTACTCATTCCTCAAGGCCTAGGTCAGATGATACCTCCTCAGGCAGCCTCCCCTGATCCTCCAAATCAAAATTAATTGCCTTCTCTACTGTGCTCACATAATGTGTCTTACTCACTTTTAATATGAAGCTCATCACACCGTATCATCATCTGTTTACTAGTCCTGCTCTCCACAGCTCACGATTTTGAAGAGGACAAGAGAACATTCCGCTCACCTCCTGGCACATTCCCAGTGCATGGCCAAGAAGCTGGCTCACAGCTGACTCATCACCACCCCCTCCCCAGGGGCTGTAGCCTCTACTGCCCTCCTTTAATCCATTTTCCAGACTGCAGTGAAAGTGATTTCCTGAAAAGTATAAATTAGATCATGTTATCCCTCTGCGTTGAACCCTTAATAGACTTTCCAATTGCTCTTCCGATGAAGACCAAATTCTTTCCATGGGATACGTTGCCCTGCAGGATTCGGCTTGCATTTGCCTCTCTGGCTTCACTGCACACCAGTCTCCCTCCGCGCTTTCCTCTCCGGCTACCCTAGCCTCCTAGGACTTCCAAAGTGCAGTGTTCTCCCTGAAACCAGGTCTTGTCGAGTGTCCTCCCTGCAATCAGAGTCTTCTCAAGTGCATTTCCCTCAGTCTGGTGCTCTTCTTCCTCTTCAGATAGCAAATCAGATACCACCTCCTCAGGGATGCTTTCACTGAGCCCCACGCTGGGTGCAGACGCCTTATTTACACACGCGTGAAGGACCCTAGCCTTTGTCACACCGCTTAGTAGCATGCATAATTACATGGGTCACATGTGTGGTTGTTTAGATTCATGCTTGCTCCCATGCTAGTCTGGGAGCCCCGTGAGGACAATGACCACAGGGCTTTTGGTCTTTACTGAATTCCCAGCACCCAACGCAGTGCCTGACTCATGAAAGCACTTCATAAATATTTCCTCACTGAACATATTAAATTAATAAATAGACGGGTCTAATGTTTTACTTAATATTCATAAAATATAACAAATGTGGTTCCCCAAGTACTTATAGTTCCTGTACCAAAAAAGAATGCAATCAAATACATCACACATCACACACACACACACACACACACACACACACCAGGTTTAATGAGTTTTCACACAAGTCTTTAAAAAATATAACCAGACATGTCACACTGTGATTTGTAACTTACAAGCTAGGCCTAATTATTAAAATGAAGATGACATCTATGTGGCTAAACCAAGTGCCATCCCCATGTGAATGTGAGTTATCATGAAACCTAGTTGCTCCACATATTTCAGAGCACACCTCAGGGCCCGAATCAATGCTCATTTGGCTGAGTGCGGTGGCTCATGCCTGAAATCCCAGTACTTTGGGAGGCCGAGGCAGGCAGATCACCTGAGGTCAGGAGGTCGAGACCAGCCTGGCCAATATGGTGAAACCTCGTCTCTACTAAAAAGACAAAGATTAGCTGGGCATAGTGGCAGACGCCTGTAATCCTAGCTACTTGGGAGACTGAGGCAGGAGAATCGCTTGAGCCCAGGATGTAGGGGTTGCAGTAAGCTGAGATCACATCATTGCAGCACTCCAACATGGGCGACAGAGCGAGACTCCATCTCCAGAAAAAAAAAAAAAAAATGCTCATTAGAGTTCCTCAACATAAAAGATGGCCAATATAATCAAAGACAAGTCTATGTTTTGGGAGTGGATTCAATGAACAGTCATTCCCTAAGCCTGTCCCATAAAGTGGAAAGTGGGCTCTACTTGTCACTTTCCATATCTTAACAGAATTTTCCAGACTATAAACACTAGCATGGTAAGAAAAAATATATCGTCTCATTAGGGAAAATACCCATTTGCTCACTTTCTCTCTCCTATATACCAGAAGTGTAAATAATAGGCATATATAAGTGTGCAAAATAGGCAAAATAATAGTCATATATAACAATATTTTTATATTTCAATTTTTAGTTGTTTTTTAATCAAGAAATGCAGTAAGAATACAGAAATCTCATAAATCGTTTTGCCATTTAAAAAAAATTTCTGGCCAGGTGCGGCGGCTCACGCCTGTAATCCCAGCACTTTGGGAGGCTGAGGCGGGTGGATCACGAGGTCAGGAGTTCAAGACCAGCCTGGCCAAGATGGTGAAACCCCGTCTCTACTAAAAATGCAAAAAGTTAGCCAGGCATGGCGGCACACGCCTGTAATCCCAGCTACTCAGGAGGCTGAGGCAGAGATTTGCTTGAACTCGGGAGGCAGAGGTTGCAGTGAGCCGAGATCGCACCACTGTACTCCAGCCTGGGCAACAGAGTGAGACTCCATCTCAAAAAAAAAAAAAAAAAAAAAAAAATTCCTACCAACTATTTTGAAGAAATGTTTTAACTTTCATAATAGAAATTGTTAAACAAAAGTAAAGATAGCCTAATGAACCTCCTACACCTGCCACCAGGCTTCAGTAATTGTCAACATTCTGCCAGTATTCTTTTCTCAGAAGAAATTTAAGAAGGGTGGAACCACAGGTCAAATTCAAGGAGTTGCTCAGCAGAGTTGCCCAAGACAATCTCCCCCCCCATTCTTCTTCATCTCCTCCACCAGCCCTTCTCTGACCCAACCAGGGATCAACTGCTTTTTGTGAACCAGATGAACTGTGCTTTGAACAATCACCATGGCAAATAGAAAAGGGTTTCTCACAACCCTGGTTAGGACATCTCCAAAGTCATGTTACTCTCTAGCACAAGACTCATATCAGAAGCATCTTGGGATGACTCTGACATAAATATATTCAAGATCAATTTTAGAAATTGACGTACTACTCTGAGTCTGATACAGACATCCCGGTGACTCATAATTTCTTTTTTGCCCAGGCTGCTTTATCAATACATGGAAAATGTAGTTCAGTCGCAGCTGCTAAGATTTACAAATATACTTCTATTCTGTGATGCTGTGTTTGAACTGATGTTGGTAATGTTACTGTTTTTATGTTCATGGGCAGTCTAATAATTTTTATATTTTGACTCATGTTAGAAATTATTCAACTCTGGCTATTATCTTGATTTTTCCATCATTTTTGGTCAAGCATATTAACAATTTGGCTTGACTAAAGGAAGCCAGAAATGAATATAAGAAACACCAAGCCTTAGAGTAACTCAAGAAGGAAATAGACTTTCTGCATTGTTCCAAGGGAAAAGAGGAGACATTGGAACTTATGTTGAACTTGGTCTAGTAACCACAATAAAAGTGGTTACTCTGCTCTGAACTTGGAGTCCACAGCACCCATGGCTGGACTTTCTATCCTGAATTCAGTCCCTTAATGACTGAGCTTGCTGGCAGGCACCCAGTGTCTCAGCTGAAGGTTACACCTCAGACCCTACACTCTCCTAGCTCCCTAATTTCTCATTTTGGTTAAGTATGCCTGCAGAGACGGCTTGCACTGATTCCCACTTAGACATACCCAGATTTGAGACTACATCCACTTTTCTTAACATACACATGTCCTTACCCCCTCTTAAAAAATGCTGACCTAGTTTAAGTTGCCATCCAAAATTTTTCTCATGTAAATCCCTACTACTACACACAACTGAGCCTTTATCACCTCTTAAAGTCCTCCAGGACTTTGCAGATATAGTCCATCTCATAAACTCCTTAGTCTTAGATAACCTAAGGCTCAGAACATCCTATGTCCTAATGAGGGTATCTCCAACTTCTGCTCATTTGTGTTCATTCAACCACTGGTAACATGTTCAAGGCACTAGAAGCTGTTATCAACCCACATACTTACAGTCCTGTAGAGGCAGAGACTTTGACACAGAAGGATGATACCTTGAGAAGTGTTAGCTCTTTTCCACCTGACTTTCCATTAATGACATGCCATAAACCTCCTCTTGACACCTAGCTCCAGCATGCTTCTTGCGGCTTTCTGAGTGAATCTTGGATAACATTGCTTTGCCCAGGAAGGTAACCTCACAAATAGGCTGTTACTATTTCCACACATCTCAAATTCATCAAGTATGAAGCTTCAGAAATGACACCTGACATGGCAGATGTTCCTCTAAGCACCCCCATGGATGTCATAAACTCTCACCCCCAACCCTTCAATCTCTCAGAGGTTCTAACACTTGCTTCATGCTAGTGAACTCAGGCATGTTCTTCATCTCTCTGAACCTCAAGAAGCAAATACGTTTTCCAGTGCACATGGGAGAGGCAGGGGATGATGAATGAAGCAGCAGGCGCAGAGACCCCCACTGAGCGGCAGAGGTACCGTGAGGCTGCCTTTCTGACAATAACTCAGGTCTAGTGGGACTGGAGCCCCCAACAAAAACTGAGGGCAGATCCTAGAGGAGCATCATTCTTTATCCTCTTCTCAAGATTGGGAGGGACACGCTGTTCACACTAAACTCTGCATCTGGAATGTGGGCCTAGACATGCCACAAAGCCTTCTCTTTTATGGCTCTGCTTCTCTCCAGACCACAGCAGCAACTGTCTCAAGAAACTCTGGCCGTCCCTGTTGAGGGACCCAGGCAACAAGGCAAGTTTCTGGTTTTTTGGAGCTTCCAAGCCCTCGCTGAAACCATCTCTACCACCTTAAAAGCATTAGCTGGCACGCTTAGGAAAGTCTTACGAAGTACATAGAGATTTCTTGGATCATTTTCAATTACTAAAGGAAGGTACCAATTGTTAAAGAAAACGAAAAATTACCCACAATGACTGTGAAGTCTTTTCATTCCCCACTCTAGGTAATTTGTTCTGATTACCACTGTTCCAAAAGACAAGATTACACACCAGTGAAGCAAAGAGATAAAAGGGGGAAATCTGTTCCCTGCTGAGGCCGTATCAGAGCTCAACCCGTGTTTGGAAGCAAAGGCAATTTTTTTTCCAGCCCTAATGAAGCCTTGTTAACTATGAACCCTGGGGCTGAACTGATCTAGTGAGAGGAGTTATTTGGTGGGTGGTGGAGGGGGTTTAACAGCGGATTGGTACACTCAGAGATTATTATCATTCTTATCTTTCTTCTTAAAGCAAAAGAACTTAAATATTTACTAAAAACTGTTCTCACTGGGGTATAGAAAGGAATTGGAAGAACAAAATTGAAGTCCATCATCTCCTTCAGATAGAAATATATATGACCCACATTTGTAAGAGACAGACTACGCCTTGCTTCTTTTTCCCCCCTATGTTGCCAGTTCTCTTTGTCAGCAACTCTCTTGTCCTATTGGGATAACGTTTTAACTGTGGTATATAGGTTAGAAGCACACTATTTGTTTACAAGGGATAAATGGTTGTTACAATTACTGTAAAAAGCAGCAAACAAATGACCTTCAGGACTTGCCAGGAAAAGCAGTGGGTCTTTCTATGTGTTGAAACAATCTGGGCTCCACTGATGGTAAACACGAGGCAGAGACATGGATCTGGATGTGTCCTCTGGGGGGGGCAGGGATTGACACAGTTACAGAATTTGATCCACCCCATATTCTTCCTTTGGAGTTTAATTTCCATATAACTGAAAACATCTGAAGCAAACAGAGAGAAGCACTGCTGGACAGACCCATATCACAAGAGTAGGCAAAAAAAAAAAAAAAAAAAAGCAGCTCAAACACAACAGCTAGGTGTTTGATGTCATTCAATGATTCAGTTATGACTTAAGCGAGCTTTGGAAGTCGTGCGTCAAATGATAACCTGCATTAGAGAATGCAGTGTAGAGCTGGCCTCAAGCACAAGGACATAGTTCTACAACTACAGACCCTAAAAAAAATTCATCATGGAAAAAAAAATAATAGAATTTTTCCCCTGGAGAAGCTTATGTTTAGATATTAGATACGTAAAAGACTGAACTATTTGTATAACCTCTAAGATTCTTTCCAGCTCTAGAATTCACTGCATACATAAATGGGAAATGTTTAGGCCCAGGAGGCATACCAATGTGTACAAGTATACTGTTATTCATTTGATTCTTGCCCCGTATGCTTTACAGAGTCTAATTATCTAAATGAGATTTGGTTAAATAAAAATTGATATTTCTGTATGACAAGTATATATTTACATAAAAGGCAATACATATCTCCACAGTTTTCATTAAAATGGAAAAATAAAACGTATTTTAAAAAGTAATTGGAGAAGTTTTAGAAAGCACCTGGTTGAGGATTTCTTTGTTTTACAAATGAGGAATCTCAGGGAATCTCGGAGGTCTGTTCCTTCCAGGCCTCGTTCCAGGGAGGGGCGGATTTGGAACTAGAGCCCAGGCCTCCAGGCTCTCACGCCTCTGTGGTCGGTGGTCCGGGGCTTAGGTTGGCGGGGAGGGGTAAGGTAATAAATCTCATTCGCCAAATGAGGAAACAGCGTCATCTAGTGGAAATTTATCAGCGTATTCTAGACATGCTGTTATCCCTAGCTCTGCTGTCCCTAATTTCCCAAGACAACATTTCCGGACCATTTTCTCTCGCCCATGTTTCCAAAGCCCAAGAATCTCCCAGTGGGGCCCCCTCCTACAACCTCCTCACCCCATAGCATATTTCAGTCTCTTCTCTGCCAAACTTTCCAACATAGCCCCAGGAATCAATCATTTGCCTCAAGGGCCACCGGGGCTGTTGTCCTTTGAGTGTTTTTTGTTTCAAGTTTTCATCAAAATAACCCTGTTAACCATGGCTTCAGGCCTTTACCAAATGGTGTGGCAAATCAATTCCATCATTTATGAAGATCCAGATAGATACTGCTTTTCATTCAGCCACACTGAGATGATCCCTTGTTTTTCCCCTGCTACCATCAAGTTAGGACACTTTGGTTGCTTTTGAAATAATTCATCAGGGAATTTCCCAGGACAGTTCTGTGACCAAGCATGTGGACAAGCTTCAGTCAAAACTTAGGAGGTATTAAATAGGAAACAAAACATGTAACAAGTAATTATCCCATATGATAAACGTTCCATTATGAGAAAGCACAAAGGGAAGGGGGAAATTCATTCTGCTGAGGTTAGAAAAAGCTGCATGCAAGAGGAAACACTAGATCTGAGTTTTGAAGGAGATAGATGGGCCTTTGATTTCTAAAGAAATGGGTGTGGTATGCTAGGCAGGGGGAACAGCAGAAGCAAAGGTCAGGAGTCCTGAGAGTACAGCATGTGATAAAGGATCAGGGCCCAAGAAGATGGGTAGGAAGTGATGTGGAAGGCAGTTCAGGACTGGAACAGAAAGATGCTTAGATGCCATCGCAGAAAACTTTTTTTTTTTTTTTTTTTGAGACGGAGTCCCACTCTGTCACCCAGGCAGGAGTGCAATGGTGCGATCTCAGCTCACTGCCACCTCTGCCTCCCAGTTTCAAGCGATTTTCCTGCCTCAGCCTCCTGAGTAGCTGGGATTACAGGCACACACTACCAGGCCCGGCTAATTTTTGTATTTTTAGTAGAGATGGAGTTTCACCATGTTGGTCAGACTGGTCTCGAACTCCTGACCTCATGATCCACCCGCCTTGGCCTCCCAAATTGCTGGGATTACAGGTGTAAGCCACCACGCCTGGCCGAAAACTTGGATTTTAGATGCAATTAGACACTATCAAATTATGGGCCACAGCAAAAAAACTGTGTTTGAAGTCTCCAGGTCATAAAGTACTTTATTCATCCCAGCTGTTTTGAAGCTACTTTCTACATAAAATGGTTCCCTTATTTCATGGCTTGTGAAACAGGCTCTGAAAATGAATTATTTGTCAATGCAGGGACAGGAACTCAGATCTGTTGGCTTCCCAGTCCATTTCTTCATAGTAAAGAGTTAGCTAAGTGCATGAAATGCTTATTAGAATAATTAAAAATTTTTAAATTAGAAAATCTTGTAAGTCTTCCTCTGATTTTTGTTCCTATATAAATCCTCTAAAAGTATTAAATATATGTAATTGTCTTTTAATCATATCCCCCCATCCAATCCGAGTCTGCTATATAAATGAGAAAATAATCCAATAGGCAATCTATTTGAAAGCACTAATACGAGAAACAGAAAATTTTCAGACTAAAAGAGATGATAAAAGAGGCAAATGTAAACCACCATGGACTGAAGAATACAACATGAGAGAAGCAAAAGCTTTGTAAAGATTTCTAGGAAATTCTGATTCCATTGGTTTCATGAGGACATCAGTCACACTGATGTTGTTACCGAAACACCAAGGGTTCAGTCTAGGTCCTGCTGCTGGCTGCACAGAAAACCAATCACTGAGACGATGACATGCCAAGGAAGAAGGCTTTAATTGGGTGCTACATCCTAGAAGATGGGGGCTCAGTCTCAAATCCATTTCCCTGGCCAGGCATGGTGGCTCATGCCTGTAATCTCAACACTTTAAGAGGCTGAGGCAGGCAGATTGCCTGAGGTCAGGAGTTTGAGACCAGCCTGGCCAACATGGTAAACCCCATCTCTACTAAAAATACAAAAATTAGCTGGGCATGGCAGCACACACCTGTAGTCCCAGCTACTTGGAAGGCTGAGGCAGGAGAATAGCTTCAACCTGGGAGGCGGAAGTTGCAGTGAGCTGAGATTGCACCACTGCACTCCAGCCTGGGTGACAGAACAAGACTCCATCTCAAAAAAAAAAAAAAATCCATTTCCCTTGTCAACTGAAACGTGGGTTTATATAGCAGGGAAAAAAATGTAACAATGTGTAAGAAAACAGGAACTAGGGAGGGGCAAAGAAGAAATCATGACGAATGAGGGGTCAGGCATCTCATTGTCTGGTTCTGGTGACTTTGTGAATTTCAGTCCTTTGATACTTTTTCTGAGAGGTCTGAAAGTCCTTTCATAAGAAAGGAACTCAGATAAAACAAATATTAGTTTCAAGCTTTAAGACTAGAAAGGTCAATTTCTATGTTTATCAAAAAGAACTGTCTATGGGACCATTGGGTCAGTTTTTTTGTTTTGCTTTGTTTTGTTTTTTGAGAGGGAGTCTTGCTCTGTCACCCAGGCTGGAGTGCAGTAGCGAGCTCTCCGCTCACTGCAAGCTCTGCCTCCCAGGTTCATGCCATTCCCTGGCCTCAGCCTCCCGAGTAGCTGGGACTACAGGCGCCCGCCACCACACCTGGCTAATTTTTTTTTTTTTTTAGTAGAGATGGGGTTTCACCATGTTAGCCAGGATGGTCTCGATCTTCTGACCTCGTGATCCGCACGCCTCGGCCTCCCAAAGTGCTGGGATTATAGGCGTGAGCCACTGCGCCCGGCCAGGGTCAGTTTCGATGTCAGAAAAGGATAGTACGTAGATGTCATTAAAAGACAATCATGGCAACCAACTCTAACTTGGTTATTTAGAGGCCAGCATTTCTTTCTTTCTTTCTTTCTTTTTTTTTTTTTTTTTTTGAGATGGAATCTCGCTCTGTCTCCAGGCTGGAGTGCAGTGGTGCGATCTTGGCTCACTGCAACCTCTGCCTCCGGGTTCAAGTGATTCTCCTGCCTCAGCCTCCTGAGTAGCTGGGACTACAGGTGCGCCACCACACCCAGCTAATTGTTGTATTTTTAGTAGAGACAGGGTTTCACCATGTTGGCCAGGATGGTCTCAATCTCTTGACCTCATGATCCACCTGCCTCAGCCACCTGAAGTGCTGGGATTACAGGCGTGAGCCACCGCGCCCGGTCAACATTTCTTTGTAAGAGCTTTCTAGGTCAGGTGCAGTAGTTCATGCCTGTAAACTCAACACTTTGGGAAGCCAAGGCGGGGGAGATTACTTGAAGCTAGAGTTCAAGACAAACCTGGGCAACAAAATGAGACCCCATCTCCACAAAAATAAAAAGACAAAAACATTAACCAGGTGTGGTAGCACATGCCTGTATCCCTAGCTACTTGGGAGGCTGAGGTAGGAGGATGGCCTGAGCCCAGGAGTTCAAGGCTACAGTGAGCTATGATCACACCACTACACTCTAGCCTGGGTGATAGAAACAGACCCAGTCTCTAAGAAATGAAAGAAGGAAAGAAAGAAAAGAAGGAGAGGGAAGGGGGAAAGAGGGGGGAGGGGAAGAACGTTCTGTTTCTGAAATTGGTCAGTGTTTCCTATTCCTGCTTTGCTTATACAAGCAGAGTATCTCCTTGCTAAAATCTTGACTCAAAAGGCAACCCAGCCACTCCTGCTCTTGTTTCTCTTATTAGCTATATTTATTCAATTGCCAGGTCTTGCAAAGCTCTATTCCATTTTCCAGGCCTTGGCAATAGATAATACAAGATATGTGTCTGGGCTGACATTTTTATCCAAATGAATGCCAGATATTTCACAGAGAGCTAAAAGCTAAAATCATATGATGTGGTGCACTGGCCAATGTGGTTACTGCAGTATTTCATGTCAAGGCTAGCATTCCATTCATCATTCATCAAGTGAACACCCAGTGGGATAAGGAACAAAACGGACTGTCATGCTTCTGAAGCTGCCAGACCACAAAGGACAACCAAACTTATACAGCTTCTCCTTGGCACAGCTCAAGAGTCAACTCGTAGATATGGGTGTGTCCTTTCCAAATTCTCCCAGAAAAGTAGTAGCCCAGGCTGACCGCAGGGAGGTGGGAATGACCTGAGGTTGGGCTGCCTCCCCAGCTTTCTGTTCCCATGCAGCCAGCTACCCTGGCACCCTGCCCTTCTCTGAATCACCTCTGCAGACTCTACTGCTCTTGGAAGCCCAGATTATATCTCCAACATCCACACTGGACCTCTGTATGTTGTCAACAGAGCCAGATGACCATGGAACCCACAAGCTGGAGAACTTGGTCTCCATACTTGGCTTTCCGAGAGAGTGTTGGCTCTGTGGTTTTAACCGCTTAACAAATAAGAAGTGAAAACTCAACACATTTAGAAAAGAGGGTGGGTCTGAGTGGACTGAGATTCTGGGTCTGCTGAGAGCCCTGGCTTAGATGCAAGTACACTACATGGCAAAGCTGCTGGACCTCAGGTGGCTGTGACAAGGTAGGAGCCGTTACCAGGGAAAACTGATCACATTCATCAGAGCCACCTTCGGGGAGAAACATGCATGGGAAACAAGTTCAACTGAACAATTGTAAAAAATCAGAACATAAATGGACACCTACCATGAGCCTGGCATTGTGCTAGGCAATGATCATGGTCCTGTTCTTATGAAACTTGCAGGTGACAGAGCAAAAATAATAATAATAATCTAGTCTAGAGTCCAAATCAGAAAGTGCCTCTTAGAGGAAGTAGTATTTAAATAGAGACTAAGAAAAAAAGAGGTAGAAGGAACCACAATTGTTAAGGCACAAGAATAAAGAGATGAATCCCAGAAAGCATCGGACTTCTTTGATTGACCTAGACAGGGCTGCTGTTCTGAAGAGCTGAGATTCTGTCTGCCACTATGCCATTATACAGGCTGCTGAACTGTACAAAATATGGTCCCAAAACTTCATTCGAGTTTGGCTAGTATATGTCTCAGGAGCATCTTAGAAGGGGTATTACGATATCTCAGGTATCTGCAAATTATGGCTCACCACCTGAATTTGTAAATAAGTTTTATGAAAATACAGCCATGGCCATTCATTTACATATTCTCCATGGCTGCTTTTGTACTACAATGTCAGAATTGAGTGGCTGCCAGAGAGGAAGTGTGCCCCATAACACCTATATTTTCTATCTGGCTCTGTATAGAAAAAGTTTGCCATCTGTATTAGTCCATTTTTACACTGCTATAAAGATACTACCCAAGACTGGGTAATTTATAAACAGTGGAGTTTTAATTAACTCACAGTTTCACGTGACTTGGAGAGGCCTCAGGAAACTTACAATCATGGCAGAAAGGGATGCAGGCTCCTTCCTCACAAGGTGGCAGGAGAGAGAGACCACGTGTGAAGGAGGAACTGTCAAACACTTATAAAACCATCAGATCTCCTGAGAATTCATGCAGTATCATGAGAACAGCATGGGGGAAACCACTCTCATGATCCAATCACCTCCCACCTGGTCCTCCCTCGACAATCCCTTATGAGGATTACAATCTGAAATGAGATTTGGGTGGGGACACAGAGCCAAACCATATCACCATCCCCTGCCGCAGCTGATAGAGACTGCAGGAACCGAGTTCATGAAATGTTAGGATAGGGTTCTTGAATAGATTGCAGCCATGCCAACTAGGCCTCATGCCAAACATTAGATACTTAAGACAGTCAAGGATAAGCAACTTCACAGGGTCACATGCTGGCCCTGAGAGATGGAGAGCCTGATGAACCCTTCCACGAGGTGGCATCCGCATATTTGTGGAGGGCACCAATATCAGGCTCAGAAAATTATATCCACCTTTCAATAAACAGCCCACCACTCCAGCATGATTTCACAGTAACACTCCAATCAATGAGTCCATTTTTCTTTTTCTACAACTGCAAATGCCTTCCTACAATGGATAAGCTGGACTGGAACCCCTGGCATGATGGCTACAGTGAAGGTGGAAGCTGGTGGAGACAGAGCCATTGCTTCTGACAGAGGCTGAGGGACTGCCTCTCTGAAAGATAGCTGCATGGTAGGATAATTCAGACTGCAGCAGGGGCAGCTCGAGATAAGACACAATGACATGGTTTTCCTACAGACCACTGGTTTCCTCAAGCAGGAGGAAATGGGGTCCATGTCTCCCAAGAAGTAGAAGTGGAGGCTGACTGACCACACTTTGGTCCATGAAGCAACCCAACATCTCCAAGTCTAGCACTTCAGTGCAATGGTAATCACCTCTTCCTGAGACCAAGAGCTGGGGTACAATGCAGGGAGGAGCAGTGAGATAGGAGAACCTCCCAGGACTAGGCACTGAAAACGGGAACTTTACCCAGCAAAGGCTGGCCACCCAATATGCCAATGGGCCCATATTGTGGGTGTCAGAAGGTTGTGGACACTTATAGGCAAAAAGAGAATCCCCCCGTGAGAGGAGGAAAAGAAGGGAATCATCATGTCTGGAGGGGGCAGGAATGAATGGTCAAGAGGGGTTTTATTCTCATAATGTGAGCTTTAGGAAGACTGGGGCATTCAGGGCATTGGGGCTCTCTCAGGAGACCTTTCCAGGGCATTCCCTGTAATGCCAGTTTGCATTGTATTTTTATTTCAAGGTTTCATGACTTGGTAGTGCATCCATCCTCCCCAACGAGCCTCTGGCTGGTATTGCTGGCCATCTCTTGCCAGGGGGATCCATGGTGTTCTGTGATGCTAGGAAGTGGCTGTCTGCCCTATAACTAGAAAGTTCCTGTAAGCCACAGGCAGAGTCTCTCCCCTCCTCATCTCCAGCCAGCAGTGGCCACTATCCAACAAAGGAGGGTGGGAAGCACATCCGTCGTGTTCTCTTGAACTTAGAACATTCAGCTCTGTGAAACCAGCCAGGATTGATGGTGGACTCCCCGGCAAGGACCATGTTCCAGCCAAAGCCACAGACAAGAAGTTAACGATAAATTCACACTACTGGCAATGAAGGGATTGAATTCTGAACTCCCCTCCTAGAAAAACAAGAGCCTGGGTTGTCAGACACAGGCCAAGTAGGACCAAGAGTGATTTGGTGCTGGCCAACTGATCATGGAGCTGAGGATGAGCAAGGCCAGACTGAACACCAAGCAGGCAGTCCACATGAAACAGCCACTGCCAAGGACAACGCAGAAACACGATCCATAAATATTGCAGGCAGGAAGTTAGAAATCAGAAATGCTAGATGAGTGCTAGAAGCTACAGCTAAGAAAGAACCCCCAGAGCTGCTGGTACATAGCTGTGGCCTTCTCTGTAGGTCAGTGGGCAGGCTCTCAGGGCAGGGCAGGCCAGGCACCTGGTGAATCATGGCCTGTTAACACTACCAGCCATCCTGGGTGTTAATGAGAAGCAAAAACTGTAGTTTCCAGTTGAGTATGTTATGCAAGGTTGGACAGAGTTCTGGCTTGTGAATTGGGCCACTTGAGTCCATTTCTTACTTACCAGGGACAAGCAATTTCTAACCCCAATCTTCATGATCTCTGACATAGAGATTCAGCCTCAAGGGGAAGGTAAGATGATGAAGTCAAGAGTGTCTGGAGGTCACCTGTAGTGAGCCGCTTGGAGAAATATTTTATATTATTGAGCTGTCAGATTTTTTAAATCTGCAGCCAACATTTCAGGTTGCTGATGAGAGTCCACATATATTTAGTGTAAAAGGCTTTGCAATAGGAGTCAGAAAATCTGACTCTGGCTCTGCCACTGATTAAATTCTCCAATTTCCAGTCTGTGGTGTCTTCCAGAACTAATATCCTACAATTATTCATAAATCAAGCTGCATATTGTGATGAAGCATGCTGGCAAAAGACAGGCCCATATGGGCGCGTATAATCCCACTAAAGTCAATTATTAATGAAGTCTTCAGCTGGCAGATGCTGTATGCAAGGACTGGTCTAGTGCCAACAATGTGATCTTCTGTTCCCATTTACAAATCAAGGCTATTGTAATCAATAAAGCCTTGTTAAACATTACTAAGGGAGTGGGCAAATGGTGCAGAGTTAATAACCTCTTACACATGCTATTGTGTTTTTTTCTTGATCCAAAATGTCCTCTTCTCTCTCTGCTGAATCTTTTTTCTGCCGCAATAGACGCTTGCACTAAACATACTCTAATTCAGTTACCTCTAATATTAGGCATTATTTATTTATTTATCATTTATGCTACAATTCAGAGAAAGTCATTTCACACTGATGCCTGGAACTGGCCCCAGTTTTGTTGCTAGAATAATAATTAGGGGTTTAGCCAGCTTAAGTGAATTGGAAAGCTTTTGATATTTTAGAGAAGACCAAGAAATGTTAACTAAATTATTTATTGTCTCATGGTGAAAGCTACTCATTGAACAACTATATGATGCATTTTGGTATTTGTTTGAGTTAGAAAAATCATTGTCCATGGCCAGGCGCGGTGGCTCACACCTGTAATCCCAGCATTTTGGGAGGCCAAGGCGGGCGGATCACCTGAGGTCAGGAGTTCAAGACTAGCCTGGCCAACATGGCGAAACCCTGTGTCTACTAAAAATACAAAAAGTAGCCAGGCGTGGTGGTGCGCGACTGCAATCCCAGCTAGTTGGGAGGCTGAGGCGGGAGAACTGCTTGAACCTGGGAGGCAGAGGTTGCAGTGAGCGAGATCGTGCCACCGCACTCCAGCCTGGCAACAAAGCGAGACTCTGCCTCAAAAAACAAAAAAAAAGTAAAAAAGAAAAATCATTGTCCACTAATGGTACAAAAAATTTAGATTGGGGCTGGACACGGTGGCTCACACCTGTAATCCCACCACTTTGGGAGGCTGAGGCAGGTGGATCATTTGAGGTCAGAAGTTTGAGACCAGCCTGGCCAACATGGCAAAACCTCATCTCCACTAAAAATACAAAAATTAGCTGGGCGTGGTGATGCGTGCCTGTAATCCCAGCTACTCAGGAGGCTGAGGCAGGAGAATTGCTTGAACCCAGGAGACAGAGGCTGCAGTGAGCCAAGATCGTGCCACCGTCCTCCAGCCTGGGCGACAGAGTAAGACTTTGTCTCAAAAAAAAAAAAAAAAAAAAAACAATTCTCTAGATTCATGTTCTGTATTCAGTTGAAAAAGTGGAGGATGAATTTGGACCAGACTGCCCAGTGGAATCTCACTAATCGGGACTCCACTATCTGAATATCTGATTACTTTGATTTTTGAAGATGCAACATTAACTTAGTACTTTCATGCAGAAAGTGCCTTGGTAATGCTAGAAACAGCTAACCCATACCCAGAGCTTGCTTGTGCCTTCCCCCATCTAACATCTTTACATACACTAACCTGCTTAATCCTTACAACAACCTTAAGAGACACATGCTACTAACACTTCCAGTTTACACATGGGAAAATTGAGAAGGTAACAATATTGTCTCATAAACGGTAAACCCAGGCAGCCTCATTCCAGGATCCCAGAACTTAGCCCATTTGTCCCTAATGTACATTTGCATTTTGTTTTTGTAGAGAGCCTGTCATAGGCTGAAACTTCACTTATTTAGAAACAGAGAATTCGTGTTTTCTAACAGCACCAGAGGATCTTGGCATTGATAGGATCCACAGAGACGTTCGGTCCAATCCCTGCCACATCCCCTCAAGGGGTGCAGCCATCTTCTCTGTCCTCAACCTAGGAACAGGGACTCACTACATACATCCTGTAGCACTCTTCTCCCATCTCAGAGAGCTGGGACCATTGGAAATGGCTTTCTTTCCTTAAGCTGAAATGGGCTTTTTCTTTTTCATTTTTCTTAGAGACAGGATCTCACTGTCGCCCAGGCTGGAGTGCAGTGGCCAATCTTGGCTCACTGCAGCCTTGAACTCTTGGGCTCAAGCAATCCTCTTACCCCAGCCTCCCAAGTAGCTGGGATTACTATGCCAGCTAATTTGTAAGATTTTTGTAAAGATAGGGATCTCATGATGGCTGGTCTCAAACATCTAAACTCAAGGGATTCTCCCACCTCGGCCTTGCCTAATGATGGGATTACAGGCATAAGCCACGGCCCCCAGCCTGAAATATATTTGCTATAATTTTACCTGCTGGCCAGAATTTTGCTCTTGAAGCCACATGAAGACATGGACTCTGTCTTCCTCTTAACACCCTTCAAACATCTGGAAGAGTAATTATGCACCATCCTGAATCATATTTTTCCTGGCTCCTGGCTCATCACTCAAATGCCCCTGTTTCAAGATCCAATGATTCTGATTACTCCTCACTGGGTGAACTTTGGGGAAAATTTCATTTGAAATGCAGGACCTGGAGACAAAGATAGTGTCAGAGGCCTCAAGGATTGCTCCACAACTGTGGACCCTTCTCTGGTGCTGACCTAGACCTAAAAGCCTTCTGCAGGACTCGTGGCCATGCCACACTGCTAACTCAGAGCCAACTAGTCACCCACCCCTGCTCCAGGGGACTTTTTTTCATATTAAATGTTTATTAAATCAAATCTACCCCATTATATGTGTATTTTTAGTTATCCTTTTTTTTTTTTTTTTTGAGACGGAGTTTCACTCTTGTTGCCCAGTCTGGAGTGCAATGGTGCCATCTCAGCTCACTGCAACCTCTGCCTCCCAGGTTCAAGTGATTCTACAGCTTCAGCCTCTCGAGTAGATGGGATTACAGGTGACTGCCACCACACGTGGCTAATTTTTGTGTTTTTGGTAGAGACGGGAGTTTCACCATGTTGGCCAGGCTGGTCTCGGAGCTCCTGACCTCAGGTGATCCACCCACCTGGGCCTCTCAAAGTGCTGGGATTACAGGCGTGAGTCACTGCACCCAGCCTAGTTATCCTTTTAAGCACAGTGTAGGATTTAATATTTATCACTAATGGAGGGACCCCTCCTCAAGTCCACAGAGAGAAAGGGGCAGGGAGGGTGGGTTAGGGGAGGGAGGGAGGAAGAGAAAAACAGAGATTACTGTGCACTTATTTCACCCCAGGAGATTTTTCTAGGTACAGTAAAGAAATTCAAAGGACCTTTAACTAGCTCACGGATATAGTGAGTTATTTCATAAGGGAAAAACAAAAACATAAGATGATATTTGCAGAGAGCTAAGCTGGACCCTAAAATAAAGGTAACTAAAGCTAAAGCTCTAACAACTTTCAGAGCCCGGGGGTATTTTCCTAGACTGTTTCCCTTGTGGAAAAGCAATCAAATAGATGCTATAATTTTAGACATTTTTTGAAACAGGAGTCAGCCTGAACGTCATAGATGCCAACCTGAAGTTTGTGGTATGTGGGTCATTGTTTTGTCGCATGTGACACGGTTTCCACACACAACAGGTTGAATTTAGAAAAACTTGTTAATAGACTAGCAGTCAAAGCCAGAAGCAAGTCTGAAAGCTAGGCCGATAGAAAATAAAATATCCCTTGATGACATCGGCAGAACCAATAAACACACGACCTCAAAAGTAAGGAAATGATTATTCATAGTTTTAGACACTAGTTCTCTATGTTGCATAAGCTGTGTTTAAATAATTCATAGCAACACAATCAAGATCCCACATACAAACTACAATAGATTCTGTGTGTACGTACCAAAGGGGTTTAAAATATTAGTGTGTTTGGAGATGTTTTTCATTTTCCTCCCAAACATTTTCATAGTCTTCAAAATCACACAACAGATTTTGAGTTTAAAAATCAACAGGGAAAAATGGAACACTGATTTAAAATAATAGAAAAAAATGGCCTAACATTTAGAACAACAGCTTCTCCCCCTATCTGTTGCAAGGTGGAACTAATTGGCTTGTTACAAAGCAGAGAGCTGACTTTAAATTATAATGTAAGGAAATGGTCATTATTAGATGTTTTGAAACTTAGTGAGACAATATAAGATGCAAAAGGAACATCATAGAAAAGACCTTACTATTGTGTTGACTGCAATAAGAATCAAAAGCAATAGACCTAGGATGCCTGGAACACCCACTATCCCCAAGTGAGAGGGAAACTGAGTCAAATAACACTTTCCAAGGATGTGGAGGAATTATAATGAGGACATATTCTTTTCTGACACTTTCTTATCTTTCTTCAAGGGCATTTTGTACAGGGAGTTACTAAAGCTTGACATTCTCTGGCCATAATAATGGGAGGAACAAGAGCAGGACCCCTGGTGAGCTGAAAATCAGGAAGGAGTTGTAGGGAGAAGAGAGGCCAGTTTTTCCAGGTGTCCCATGATGATATTGACTAAGACATCAATCTCCTTGGCAAAGATGGATAACCTCTGTTTTCTGTCTCCCTAGGGCACAAAGACATCCATATCGACACTGTAACATTGGCCATGGGAATAAAAGAAAGAAAATGAGATTAGTACCTAACACACATGATTTATTTTAATCAATTTTAATACAGTTCCCATAAATATAAGTAGAAAAAAGGAAAACTGTCTTGTTATTATTTAGAGAATTTAATGATGGTTGCAGGGGAAAGGTCATACTGAAAATTCAAAGTATCTAACAAAAAAGACATAAGCAGAAGATTTTTTCCAAGAATAGTCTGTCCATGGGCAGTAAAATACATATATCAGAAAAAGAAAAACATGGATGTGCTTGTGCTTTGTAGGTAAGTCACCCAGCTTTCTGTCTTTTCTTGTTCTATCTATGCTTTCTTCAATTTCTATGCCTACTAACTCCACGAGGGTGTGATTTTCATTTTAAATACATTTTAAGTATTCGCTCAGTTGAAAACTATCCCCCAAATGCAAATCAAACATAGATTATATAAATTCAGTTTGCAAAGGTCTTAATTTTAAAAAATGAATTTGTGGATCCAAAGGTAACAAAAATATGTATTCTAGTCATCTCCTCATTTTTAACAAATATAAATATATCCATGAGATTAATGACCTATGAGGAGTTTTGTTTGCTCTCCAAATGACTTAGGAATCCAGGAAGGAATGCTGTTGGAGGAGGTTTTGGCAAGGGTTTTGAGTGCAAAACACAAAAACACACAATGGGAGTTGGAAAATATTTGGAAAACTCAAAAAACAACAGCTTGTGCTAATTCTCAGCTGATTTGTGGCTAGTTTTCACTTTTTCACTTCAGTAGGACTGATGGGAAAAAACACCAAGGGCCCTGTGGCCTGCTCTGGTGACAGATGTTTTATTCTAATGCCATTGTTTAGAGAAACATGGACCGTTCGTTGTGGCCTGAGATGGCTGTGTGTTTATTAGGAAACAGAAAATGTAGCAAGGAAGACAACCTTTCTCTGCCATTAAAGACAATCAGACACAATATACCAGATTTGTGAATATAGCTCCCCTGATGTGAGCCCCATTTTCCAAGATAGAAACAAACAATAAACACAAACAAAAGAAACACCCCATAACGCAGAACTACAGCCAAACACTTTAATAAAACATATTGCATAAGTAACTGATATTTAGACTAGTGATTTTGAAGATTTTACAGCCCCAGAGCCATTTCTGAAATTCCACATGTAAGCTCACTGTGACAACAAATAAGGGTGGTGCTGTGGTTGCTGCAGCCTGGAAGTGGCCTTGAGCTCTGCCTGCCCAGGTCCTTCTTGTTCCCAGGGGCCTAAAGAACCTAAGTTGAAGAGCCACTAATTCAGAGAGATTAACTACCAATGGATTTTTGGAACATATCCCTGACACAAAAGTACTTAAATATTTAAAGGCAGCATATGGTCCTCCATCCAAATAAAAAGTTTTTAAGAGAACATTTTTATTCAATTAAATGAATATTTAAAAAATCCTTTAGCCTCCTATTGTATCTGGAGCATTTTTTCTCTTAAAGAGATAGAACCACATATCCCAAGTTCACTTAGTGGCACCAACCTTCACTCCTCTTCTTCCACATCTCTCTATAGGGCTTACCCACATTTCTTCAGTTGTCAAGTTCTGTTTGTTCTAGATCTCAAACACCTCTCAGTTCCATCCCTCCTTCTTCATTCCCACAGCAGCTGTCCTAACTTATGACCTTATCAATTTTCCATGTAGATCCCAGGGTGATCATTCTAAAAGCCAAAAATATGGATTGCTTCACTGGCATGCTTGAACTCCTCCACGGGTGCTCCTGTGTTTACAATCAAGTCTGCACTCCTTCCTAGGGCACCCAAAATCTGTGTGGACCTGGATCCCAGCTACCTCTCAATTTCATGTTCCCATACAGGGAGACCACCCTCATCATCCCATGAACGCATTTGCCTCCATGTCTTCGTACTTTGCTTGCTGCTTCCAGTGCCCTTCATTTCAAGCCTTTCCACAACCCTGAAATCATTTTGCCTCCTACCTTTTCCATCATTTAAGACTCAGCTCCTAGGCTGGGCACTGTGACTCACGCCTGTAATCTCAGCACTCTGGAAGGCCAAGGTGGGCGGATCATTTGTGGTCTGGAGTTCGAGACCTGCCTGGCCAACATGGTGAGACCCCCGCCTCTACTAAAAATACAAAAATTATCCAGGCATAGTGGCACATACCTGTAATCCCAGCTACTCGGGAGGCTGAGGCAGGAGAATCACTTGAACCCAAAATTGCACCATTGCACCACTGCACCACTCCAGCCTGGGCAACAGAGAAAGACTCCGTCTCAGGAGAAAAAAAAAAGACTCAGCTCCTATGTGGTCTTTTAAATCCCTTCTTCTTTCCTTAAATGAAGTAGAAACTTTCCTCTTTATGCAATCTGAACATATTACACAATTCTTTTAAGCGTGTCTCATTGTATTATAATCATCTACTGACTAGTTTTCATTTTTTACATTGTGAGCTCTTTGAGGACAGAGATTCTTGTTATTCATCTTTGTGTCATAGAGTTTAGCTGGGACTTAGTAGCACTCAATACATGTGTAAGGAATTAATGAATGAGGGAATAAACGCATGTGCGTTCAACCTAGAATACAGATGCTGGGAAAATTCAGGGAGGGAGTTTAACAGATAAAAGGTAAAGACTTCTATCAACTCACTTTAGTAAAGAGGATGGATAAGCTCAGCCTTGATCCTGTTCCCAGACTTAATTATTCATTCATATACTCATTCATTTATTTAACAAATATTTGTTGAGTGTCTACCATACTTCTTTTTTTTTTAACTTTTAAGTTCAGGGATACATGTACAGGTTCTTTTACATAGATAAACTTGTATCATGAGGGTTCGTTGTACAGATTATTTCATCACCCAGGTATTAAGCCTAGTACCCATTAGTTATTTCTCCAGATCCTCCCTCTCCTCCCACCCTCCACCCTCTGATAAGTCCCAGTGTGTGTTGTTCCCCTCTATGTGTCCATGTGTTCTCATCATTTAGCTCCCACTTATAAGTGAGAACATGTGGTGTTTGGTTTTCTGTTCCTATGTTAGTTTGCTAAGGATAATGGCCTCCAGCTTTATCCACATCCCTGCAAAGGACATGATCTCATTCTTTTTTATGGCTGCTTAGTATTCCATGCTATATATATATATACGTATATATATATGTATACACACACACACACACACATACATATACACACATTTTCTTTATCCAGTCTATCACTGATGGGCATTTAGCCTGCCATGTTTCAGATACTGTACTAGGCACTAGAGTTCTACAAATAATAAAATACTCTTTCTGCTCCCAAGGAATACATAGCCCAGAGGTAGGGGTCAGAACTTGTATTAGTCTGTTCTCGTGCTACTACGAAGAAATACCTGAGACTGGGTAATTTATAAAGAAGAGAGGTTTAATTGACCCACAGTTCCACATCCCTGGGGAGGCCTCAGGAACCTTACAATCATGGCAGAAGACACCTCTTCACAGGGCGGCAGGAGAGAGAATGAGGGCAAGCAGAGGAAATGCCAGACACTTCTAAAACCATCAGGTCTTGTGAGAACTCAGTTACTATCACAAGAACGGTATGGGGAGAAACTGTCCCCATGATTCAATTATATCCCACCTGGTTCCTCCCACAACATGTGGGGATTATGGGGATTACAATTCAAGATGAGATTTAGGTGAGGACACAGCCAAACCATACTAGACATGCAAAACATAAGTGCCATACAGAACTGTGGGAGCCACAAGAGAGGAGGGGGCATAATGCAAGTTGAAGGAGAGTGTGGTGTATCCCACTGCCCTATGGAAGTACTGCCTAAAGAGTGTCCTTGAAGGTGAGTGTGGCAGAAGGCACGTTGACCAAGGGAGATGGTAGGTGCGAATGCCATGGGCTAAAGAAGTGTGCCACAGGTAAGAGAAATGGACATAATGTAAGGCAAAATTGTCACAAGCCCAGACTTCAGAAAGCAGACCTGTATTGAAAATTCAATTCTCCACATGTGTAACCTTGGGAATATTATACCTACTGTAAAATGGAGGTAAGAATAGCGCCTACCTGATAAGAATGTTGTGAAAATTAATTGCAAAGTAAGTGAAATCCTACCCGGGAGGCCCTTGGCACAGTATGTGTGGCACGATGATCACGAGGATGGTTGCTGGAACTACAGCAACAAGGAACAGAACAAGATGAGTCTAAATGAGGTTGGCCTGACCCCCAGTGAAGAAAGGTCTTCTGCACCATGCCAAGGAATTTTAATCTGTAATCACTGACTGAAAACCTAGGAGGAATTTTAAGTAACACGGTGCTAAATAATCAGATTTGCGTCTTAAGATCTCTAGTTAACTGTGTGAAGGATGAATTTAAAACTAGCACAAGAGAATAAATGAGGGCTGAACTGAGACAACAGCTGGGGCATGGTGAGGAGAGGACAGATTTTTGTTGTTGTTGTTTTTTGAGACAGAGTCCTGCTGTCACCCAGGCTGGATTGCAGTGGTGCAATCTCTGCTCACTGCAGCCTCCACCTCCTGGGTTCAAGTGATTCTCCTGTCTCAGCCCCCAAGTTGCTGGGACTACAGGTGCACGCCACCACTCCTGGCTGATTTTTTTTGTATTTTTAGTAGAGACGGGGTTTTACCATATTGGTCAGGCTGGTCTCGAACTCCTAACTTCAGGTGATCCACCTGCCTTGGGCTCCCAAAGTGCTGGGATTACAGGCGTGAACCACTGCGCCCGGCCAAGAGGCCAGATCTCGTAGACGTTAAGGAGTAGAAACAATAGGACTCACCCACCAGCAGGTGGTGAGAGGGGTGGGTAAAAGAAAGACAATGACCTTTAGATTTCTGGCTGAAGTGGCTGAAGTGGGAAATCATTAACCAAGAGAAGAAACACAGGAGGTAAAACCAACTGGAGGGGAAAGAAGAGTTTCATTTTAGATGGTAAGCTTCTCACCGTATGGCATATCTAGGCAGAGCTGCCAGTAAATTATTGATAAGTGAATGTGGTGCGGGCTGGACTTACAGAAAGGAAAGCAATAGCATATTATTTATCATCACTTCAAGCTATAGAAATAGAAGTGTTTACCTGGAAAAGCAGTTTAAAATCTGAGGAGAGCAAATTACTATGTTTTTAGGTAACTAAGTCATGGGGACAAAATATCTTAAGAATGAACTCTCTAAAGAAGAGACTTTGACTCAATTTCAAAATGGCTGGAAGGAATCCATCCTGCAGTTCTCCAGCCGGAACCACTGAAAAAAGACATCATAAGGCTTTTTGTGTCTGGGATCATTTACAAATTGTTAAACATTGTCTCAGTAGCAGAAAGTAGATCTGAAAAGCTGACTTTAAGCCTCACTTTGGGAGAGTAAGGGTAGCCATACTGGGCCATGTAAAGATCTCAAGATTACTCTAGAAATAACCAGAGTGCCTTAAACTACAATATTAAGCATACCTCATTTAGCTAGAGATGTCAGCACATGGTGGATATGCTGAGATGGTTCAAGTAAGTGAAGAGTATGGAGAATGTTAGCCACTCCTTTAAAATACTCAAGTCATGGGGAACCATAAAGAGGGAAAATCGGGTCCATCAATAGGGAGATGGTTTAAAAAAATGTGTGGGGATATATACAATATCCCAGTAATTTTTTTCATACTCCCATACATAGAAATTAATTGTAACCAAATTCTTATTAACATATTCTGATGTATTAAAGATGTTCTAGGACTACAAATATACATATTACATGTTAAAATAAAGTTATAATTTTTTTTGAGACAGGGTCTGGCTCTGTCATCCAGGCTGGAGTGCAGTGGCACGATCTTGGCTCACTGCAACCTCTGCCTCCTGGGCTCAGGTGATCTTTCCACTTCAGCCTCCTGAGTAGGTGGGACTACAAGCGTGCACCACCACACCTGGCTAATTTCTGTATTTTCTTGTAGAGACGGGTTTCACCATGTTCCCCAGACCAGTCTTGAACTCCTAAGCTCAAACTATCTGCCCACCTCAGCCTCCCAAAACACTAGGATTACAAGCATGAGCCGCCACACCCAGTCTAAATTATAATTTTTATCATGCATTTGTTAAAGTCCTCTAGAGATGTTAATTCTTTTTTATATTTCTTTTTACTTTTTGAATAAAGACAAGGTCTCCCTATGCTGCTCAGGCTGGTCTCAAACTCCTGAGCTCAAGGCATGACCCACTGCACCCAGCCTAGAGTTGTTAATTCTGCCTTACAACTGCTCACCCATTTCCCCTATCCCTGCCCCCACCTCCAAAGAACAGTTCTATCATAGTCCCCATTGTTATCTACTGCCTTTACACATTTATACCGTTTGAAGTTATTTATTTGTTTATATATTTATTTCTCCTCCTCTCCATAAGAATGAAAGCTCCATGAAAGGGAAGGAATTTGTGACTCTTCTCCATGACTGTGTTACCATCTCTTAGCAAAGAACCTAGCACACAGTTGGTACTCCAAACGGGTATGTTCAATAAGTTGAACAAATGAAGAGAGTTTTTGTTTTTTAATAAGTTTTACCATATTAGAGAGGACTTCTCTGGTCACCCTATCTAAAACACCATCCCTCAACACTTCCTGTATCTTTACCTTCTTTTTTCTTCTTAACATTCATCGCTACCTGATAGATTCTGTATTTATTGGTTTCTGTCTGCCTCCCCCATAAGCATGTGAGCTCCGTGGCCACAGGCTGTTATTCTCACTGCTGTACCCCCCGGTGCTTAGAACAGTACCTAGCAAGCTCAATGCTGGGCAAAGCAGGTTGCATAAGTCAGTGAATTTACATAAAATTTGGATTACATGCTACAGTTCTTTTCTGTATATGCAGTACATTTTTTTTCCTGTCCTAATTGTGATATATTGACATCATCATCGTTCTATTAATCCTAGTTCACATACATCACCTAGGTGCTGTGATAAATGTGAAGCTTAAAGTCGGTGATAATTGTGCTGGCATGTTTCTCCCTTGCCAGATGCTCTACTTTTCCCTCCTCTCTTCCTCCCCAGGCCTCTCCCCCAAACACTCACGAACCCATGGCCTCATGCTCTCTCCAGTCTTCTGGATCAGCAGATCCAGGCAGGGCCCCTAATCTGAACTTCCGTCTTTATCATAATTTACCTCTCCACTTCTCTGTGTATTGACAACTATTTTGAGTAACTATGTACCCCCTGCATTACAGCCATCACATAATTCAATCTTCATAACAGCCCTAATGAGTAGTCTTTTAATACTACCCCTCATTATAAGCAAGAAAACAAATCCTAAACTTGAAGAACTTGTAAAGATAATACAATTTTGTGGCCGGGTACGGTGGCTCACACCTGTAATCCCAGCACTTTGGGAGGCTGAGGCGGGCGGATCACCTGAGGTCAGGAGTTCAAGACCAGCCTGGCCAACATGGTGAAACCCCGTCTCTACTAAAAATACAAAAATTAGCCGGGTGTGGTGGCAGGTGCCTGTAATCCCAGCTACTTGGAAGGCTGAGGCAGGAGAATCGCTTGAACCTGGGAGGCGGAGGTTGCAGTGAGCTGAGATCGCTCCATTGCACTCCAGCCTGGGTAACAAGAGCAAGACTTGATCTCAAAAAAAAAGAATACAATTTTGTTTATAAAGGTCCAGTTTTAAGCTTTGATGTTTATGTTATACATTGCTTTTCATCCACTGTTCCTGGTTCATAACTCCCAAAGTCCTTGTTACCGTCTTTTGTTATCATGTTGGGTGTGTTGGGCCTCACGGGCAGACCTCAGGATACAGAATCTCTCTCCTGTCTTCCTTCCACTGGCCCCAAGGCAGGACTCTAATCTTCCCCCACCTTTCTGATTGTAGGTCCTAAGACCCTCCCAAAAGAGGGTCCTGCCCTATACACTGGAGGAAGGAATGCTGACATCACGAAGCTTCCATAAAAACCTAAGAGGACAGGGGTCAATAAGCTTCAGATAGTGAACATGTGGAGGTTCCTGCAGGGTGGTGCCCCAGGGTGAGCATGGCAGCTCCTCACCCCTTCCCCCATACCTTGCCCTATGCGTTTCTTCATCTGTATCCTTTGCAATATCCTTCATAATAAACCAGTAAGCGTTTCCCTGAGTTCCGCGAGCCACTCCAGAAAATTAATGGGACCCAAAGAGGGGGTTGTGGGAACCCCAACTCGAAGCCAGTAGGTTAGAAGTTCAGGAAGCCTGGACTTGCTACCGCTAGTGTCTGGGGTTATGGGAAGCAGTCTTATGGGACTGAGCCCCCAGCCTGTGGGATCTGACATATCTCCAGGTAGATAGTGTCGGAATTGAACTGGAAGACACCCCACTGTTGTCCACTGCTTGGTGTGTGAGGAAAAACCCCCACACATTTGGTCACAGAAGTCTTCTGTGTTGATGACTGTGGTGCTAGTATGAGAGGAGCAGGAAAACATGCTTTAAGAGAGTTTTTCCTACATCATGGCTCTGATCTAAAAGCCTATGTGTCCTTCCCACAATTACCATTACCAAGTGTCAAAGACCAACAGTCCCCAAACTTTTTGGCTGGTTTCATGGAAGGGCCTGGTTTCATGGAAGACAATTTTTCCATGGAAGTGGGGTCAGGGGAGGGGATGGTTTTGGTATGAAACTGATCCACTTCAGATCATTAGGCATTAGATTCCTATAAGGAACAGGCAGCCTAGATCCCTCGCATGCTCAATTCACAATAGGGTTCACGCTCCTGTGAAAATCTAATCCGCCACTGATCTGACAGGAGGCGAAGCTCAGGTGGTAATGCTGGCTCACCTGCCTGCTGTGTAGCCCAGCTCCTAACAGGCCATGGACCAGTGGCCTGGTGTTGGGGACCCCTGTCAAAGACAACCCAAGGAGGCTGTTGCTGAGAATAGCTGACTGCACACTTTCTCTTAGGGTAAGGGAGGGGTGTGGGGAGGAAAATTTCCATTTTAACATGATATTGCCTGAGATTTAATACTTCAATACAAAGGAGTATATCTCAATTCTGGGGCTTATGGGCACTTAGGCAGATTTGTGCAAGACACAGTCTTGATCAAGACACTTCAAGGCAGCTTCCTTTTAATCTTACTATGTAAGAAACCACCTTACATGCGTGTTGCCAAGCCTGGTAGAAATTAGAGTAGAAAGTGTTTAATTAATGATGTGTTGCTTTACCTCCCCAGCTGAGCCAAATTATCCTCCAAGATCATTAGAGCCTGGTTGGAATAAACTGGCTAATATGAGCACTGAGCATTTCCTAACTTATGAAATACTTCTATTGCCTTTTATATGTCTTAACTATTTTTTCCTACTTGACTATTTTAGCCATAAGATATAGAATTCTAAATTTCAGAGACAGGCCTGAAATTTAGAGGCCTCACTGAGATCTGGCCCAACACCCTAAAGTCACCAGTTCTATTTTCACTTTAGTAATGGAAGGCATTTTTTTGGTTGAAACATTTTTTTCAGTAAGGCCTTACCAAGAACTCAAGGAACAATCGAAATATTAGTGGGTTCTTAGGCCGGGCACACTGGCTCACCTATAATCTCAGCACTTGGACCAGGATTTGAGATCAGACTGGCCAACATGGTGAAACCCCCTTCTCGTTAAAAAATACAAGAATTAGGCAGGCGTGGTGGCACATGCCTGTAATCCCAGCTACTCGGGGGGCTGCGGCACGAGAATCGCTTGAACCCGGGAGGCGGAGGTTGCCATGTGCCAAGGTCACACCACTGCACTCTAGCCTGGGTGACAGCAAGACTCTGTCTCAAAAAAAGAAAAAAAGAAAAAAAGAAATAGAAATATTAGTGGGTTCTTGACTTGGCTTGTTTCCCCTCAAATTGAGGCTGTTTCTGCACAATTATCTGAAGTGTCCTTTTTTTTTTTTTTTTTTTTGAGATGGAGTCTCACTCTGTCACCCAGGCTGGAGTGCAGTGGCACGATCTTGGCTCACTGCAACCTCTGCCTCCCGGGTTCAAGCGATTCTCCTGCCTCAGCCTCCCGAGTAGCTGGGATTACAGGCATGTGCCACCACGTCCAGCTAACTTTTGTATTTTTAGGAGAGAAGGGGTTTCACCGTGCTGGCCAAGATGGTCTCGATCTCTTGACCTCATGATCTGCCCACCTCGGCCTCCCGAAGTGCTGGAATTACAGGTATGAGTGACTGGGCTCAGTCGAAGTGTCCATTTTTAACCAGCTCTATTATGTCATATAGATACAAACTTCTTGAAAAGTTAAATATAACTTCTGGGATGGATCACCCTGTGTATCACACATTATGCAAGCCTCAGAGCATACTTAGGAGGTAAATTCTCATTTTTACAGATGGGAAGCTGAACCCCAGAGAGGTTAAGTAACTTGCCCAAGGTCACACAGCTAGTGAATTTGAACCCAGTTAGTCTAATGACATTAGAGCTCCAAATCTTAACCATTAAACACTATAAACACATAATTAATGCTAATTAACAAGAATTTGCCTAGTGTCCATATTTATTTTATAGCTTTTATTTGTAACTGACCTGTGTGTGGATTTTATTTATTTATTTGAGACAGAATTTCACCCTGTCACTCAGGCTTGGAGTACAGATTCGAGATCTCGGCTCACTGCAACCTCTGCCTCCCGGGCTGAAGTGATCCTCCCACCTTAGCCTCCCAAGTAGCTGGGACTACAGGTGTGCATCCAGGTAATTTTTGAGGGTTTTTTTTTTTAAGGCAGAATTTCACTATGTTGCCCAGGCTGGTCTCAAACTCCTGGGTTCAAGCAATTGGCCTGCCTCAGCCTCCCAAAGTGCTGGGATAACAGGCATAAGCCACCACGACCGGCCTGGATTTTACTTGATGGGAATCCTACAAGGATGGGAAGGAAGAAGATAGTATATGAAGCAATGAAGTACATTTTCCAGCTTGCCATCTCCAAGATTTCAAATAAGTACTTACACAATCCTGTAGATTTCAAGATTTAGAGTGTTTTATCGGCTGACTTGCTGGCTTTCCCTATAACCAACTGACCTACATTAAAAATGTGTTTGTTTTAAGTGGCCATTAAAGATTTAATCTCCTGAATGAGTCAAAGATGAAACTCAAGGTTATTTAACTCTAAAGAGACATAGGGCACCTGAGAACAGGGAATAGCTTCAGATGAAACCAGCCAGATGCATTCAACACACATCAAATGAGAAACACCTATGAGCCATGAGAGAGAGGACAGTCAGTTTTCTTCCCTTGAGAAGGCCTGGATGACATCCTCGTCTGTGCCTTTTCCTGGTGCCAGAGAAGAAGGCGTCTATATCCAGAGTCACAGGAGATGACAGGAGGCTCAGGCTGGTTGCCATTGACTCGTGTGTCCAGCCAAGCAGTTGCTTAGGGCATCTTTGCTGAGCTTCTCTGCACCAAGTGCTATGCTCTAAGTTGGAGATTCATGATGAGCAAAACCAGATGTGAACTTGCCCTATTAAAGCTGACCATTTTGTGTTGGAGACAGAATGTAATCAAATCATCTCACACATGAATATATCATTACAAATCCTCATAAGTGCTATAAGCAAAGAAATAGAGTTCTGCAACAAGACAGAATAAAGACGTCGCAGACGTGACAATTTAACAGAAACACCAGCAGACATTAACCAAATGGTAAGGGGCGGGGGTGGCTTCCAGGCAGAGGGAACAGCATGTACGAAAGCCTCATGGTAGCAAGGCCACTGGTCCAGACAGCATCTGTGTGCAGATTAGAAAACAGTTACCAACTCCTCAATCCCTTTGCCTCTACTGGAAAATTGTCGTAATTTACTAATTTTGTGTTAGAGCAAGACTTTTTACTGCAAGCTTCCAGAAAACTGTTTAGACAATTCTGTAATACATCATCTGGAGTGTTCATGGCAGAACCCTATGCCACCTGATACCATAGTGACCAGATGCCTGTGGCTACTGAGCACTTAAAATGTGACTAATTGAGATGTGCTATGCTACAAAATACACATTAGATTTTAAATATTTAGTGTAAAAAATATAAACTATCTCAATTATTTTTACATTGATTATATGTTGAAATTATACTATTTTGATATATTAGCTTAAATAAAACATATTCCTTATTTCACTTGGTTTTTGCTTAGTTTTATTTTTACTTTTTAAAAAAGGCTACAAGAAAATTTAATTTAAAATTCCATTCGTGGTTTGTGTTTTGAATATTTGTATTCAACAGCATCAGTGCACCCTTTGATAGGGCAGCCTTGGGTGCTGCACAGCCTGCCAGACAATACCACACACCCTGCATGGCAGGACTGGACATGACAAGCACGGGGAAATGAAAGGAGGCCAGAGTGATGGTCACACTGAGGGCAAAGGAGAGAGCAGTGCAAGATAAGGTAAGGCCAGGTCATGCCAAGTCTCGTCTTCTAAGCCTGGAGAGTTCAGTAAGTTACACCTTTTGTTCCCTGTTCATGGATATTTCCCTTGCTTTGAAGTTTGTCCATTCAGTGATTTATTTGAAAAGGATGGATGAACAAGATAATCTCTACTGTTAAGGGGTGCACAGTTGAGCAGGGGATGAAGGCAAGCAAGCCAGTCTTCAATTGCGTATGAAAAGTCTGTGCTAGGCTAAGCCCCCAGCACTAAATAATTGTGTGCTGTTATTGATGGAGATGCCAGCCAAGAGAATGCAGAGAGTTCAGCAAAGACTTGTGCACCATTCCTGAGAAAAGGCATCAGCACACACTCTTCTGACGCTGGGCTCTCAGTCCGGAGGGGCAGCACACTGGCGAAGCACACTGGCTAGCACACTGGCGAAGCCAGGAAAAATGGAACCTACCCCGCCACTGCTCCTGGAGACTTCTCAATGTCATGTGTGCATGTTTCTTTTCGACAGAAGGCATGCACAATTCTCTTTAGCATTCTGGATGAATATAAATTATGTCTCTGATCATACCTTCTAATCAGAAAAGAAATCTAGCCAGTACCTTTAGGGGTTCATCAAAAAAGGGTTAGTAAAGCTTCCCTTGAGAATACTAAGAACAGAAGTTGGGTAAACCAGAAGCCAGAGATACAAGACTGTGTGATATGGAGCCCAGAGCAAATCACTTGTCCCCACTCCCACCAAGAGAGTATCCATTCTTAGTAAGATGAATCCGAAGAACAGTCCTGAATAATAATAATACTGAAACAATATTAACTCTATACCAGATACTGTGCCACGGCATGTACATTTATTAGTTCATTTTATCCTCTCAATAAACTTTATGAAATGTGTGGAATTGTACCTATTTTACTAGTAGGAAAACTGCTTCACAGAAACATTAAATGATTTGTCAAGTCTGGTGGTTAGATGGAAGGAAAGTGCTATGAGAGAACTGGAGGCAGAAGAGAGGGCTTTGCTGTAACCCAGGAACAGAGGACTGCAGTGAACTTGCTATGTGTACATGAACATCAGACATTATAAAGTATGGCAAGCAGGCTTCTCCATCGAGATGGGGCCTCACAGTGCAATATGTAAGGAAGCAGGAGAGGAACGCACAAGGAGGCTGAGAGGGAGGCCGTTTCCTGGTTCTGATGCCATCCTGGGAGCTCTGAGTATGCTCTCTTCTCCGTGAGAGGGAATGTGTTCAGATGGAAAGGAAACAGACTTGGAAGTAAACCAATAAGTCTGATTCTCAGGTTTTATATTGACCTGTTTAGCAACCTCAATAAAGTCATTCCAGCTCCCTAGAAATGTTTCTGAATCCATAAAATGAAAAGTTAAGATTGACTATACCAGATACTGCTACAAGCTCCAACAATCTGTAATCCGTGAACAAACAGGGCCCAACAGGGGCTTTCTCTAGCAGCTGTGGACTCAGAGAAGCTGGAGCTCTGGACTTGAGTTCTGTCCCTCCAACAATGTGCCTCTGTTGTTTGATCTTCAAATATTTTTGAATCCTGAAACACACTCTCTTTTTCTTGTAAATTTCTCACTAAGAAATTAATGAAAATTATATAAAAATATTTTTGAGAATAAATAAAACTGGCTGAGGAATAAGGAAAATTGAGTTCTGGAGCAGCTAAGACATGAATTCCTTGTGTGATGTTGAACAAACCCCTCTCACTCTTCCGATTTCCCCATAGGTCAAATGGGGACTATATTATAATCAAATGACGTCGTGAATGGAACACACTCTGAAGAGTACAAGGACTGGCACAAATAAATGTCTGACTTACTGTTGCCATTTTAATTGTTCATTTATCAGATTGAAGTATCTAGATTTAAGATAAATCGCAGGTATAATGAAGGCCTTAATGCCCACCTTAAGTGTTTTGTACTTGCTGGGCCATTTAAACTTCAAGACACTCTGAGGTAGGTGTTGTGATTGTCATCATTTTACACCTCCTTTTTTTTTTTTTTTTTTTTTTGAGATGGAGTCTCTCTCTGTTGCCTAGGCTGGAAGGCAATAGTGTGATCTCGGCTCACTGCAACCTCCGCCTTCAGGTTCAAGCAATTCTCCTGCCTCAGCCTCCCAAGTAGCTGGGATTACAGGTGTACACCACCATGCCCGGCCAATTTTTGTATTTTTAGTACAGATAGGGTTTCACCATGTTAGCCAGGCTGGTCTTGAACTCCTGACCTCAAGTGATCCACCTGCCTCGGCCTCCCAAAGTGCTGGGATTACAGCAGGCATGAGCCACTGCCCCCGGCCCACACTTCCACTTTCTAATGGAAGCAGGGAGAGTCTAAATAAACCTGCCCAAGGGTATACGGGTGATGAGTAGCCACACAGGGCTTCAAACCCACGCAATGGGTTTGTGCTAGTCCTTGTACTCTTCTTACCCAGTACCCTGTCTCACCTCTCAGTTCACATGGCTTAGAGCACCAGGTGCCAAGCATGTACCTATGTTTCACTTGTTGGGGGGGAGGGGGGAGGGGGGATGGAGGAAAGAAAGAAGGGAAATCTAAGGATGAATTAGAAGACTGGATGTTATATATTTTGAAGTATTCAACAAAATAGAAAGTAGCTAGATCATTATTTCTATGCATTATTGACTTAAAGTGAAGGTCATTTTAAAGATCTTCAAAGTGACTCATTTTTCTTGCACCCAGAGATCAGATGTCTGATTTTAAAGCATAAAACAATTTGCAAAATTGCTTTAGTCTATTTCTTACAGAGGACCTAAATTGGATGGTATTTTGTGCTCATAATAACCTTCAAGGTCAGCATGCATTGAGACAGCTGCCAATATTGCATCAGAAGTGAGTGCCAAGCTTGTTTGTCCCTCCCACCCACTGGAAGGTCTCCTGGAGAGGTAGAGGCTTATGGGTACAGACCAATCTGCAGTGAGAAACACCTGTGTGCCCCAGCTCTGAACAAATAGGGTGAATTGACATTGACGTCAGCCACTGTGATGGCACAACAGTTAGGTGGGCTAATCTGTTTGTGCAAATGACCTTTGCTGCAGACGAAGCCCATGCCAACACTCAAGACTGGGTCACCTTAAGCTCCCACATTCATGCGAACTCTCTGATGGTCTTTTCAGTATCCTGCCTGCAGTGACCTTGCTGGAATCCAGAAGGGGTGCTGCGCTGCAGGCCAGAGGCAGACCTGGGAGCCAGATTGCCAGGTGAGGCGCCTGACTCTGCCATGCTCCTGCTGTGTCGCATTGAATGAGTCACAGGACTGTTCTGTGCCTTGGTCCCCTCATCTGTAAAATGGGAGTAGTGATAGTATCCACCTCAGGGGCTGCTGTGAGGGTTAAATGGGTGAGAACAGGTCAGGCTCTTAGAACAGTGATTGGTACACAATAAACACGAGCTGCCACGATTGTCATCCAGAGCACTGCAGAGCCGTCACTTTTCACCCGTTCTCATCTTAAGATGGCACACTATATATTAATTTTTTAGAGATATAATTCACAAAGCATGAAATTCACCATCTAAAAGTAAACAGCTCATTGTTTTTTGCATATTTTCTATATTGTGCAACCCCACCACTATCTAATTCAGGATGTTCCGTATGACCCCAAAAAGAAGCCCTACCCGATAGAAATCACTCCCTACCCCTTCCGCCGTCCCCTCTCACCCATGAGTCTGCTTTCTGTCCCTGTGGATTTGCCTATTTGGGACACTTCATATACATGGAATCATAAAAATATGTGGCCTTTTGTGAGGATGACACAACCATAAAAGAAAGCTTTACACTTTGGAAGCAAAATAACAGGATCCCTCCACCCCTTCCCTGCAAAATAATAAAGCATCAGCTGCATCTGCTTGTGGTAACAGCCTCTCAGTGGGCTGACAGGAGGAGGCTCAGCTTGATTCGGGTTTTGAAACATGTTAGGCTTTGAAGTTCATTTTCCATCCCACGTAACACAACAGAGATGCAGAGCAGCAGGCCTATTGTTCCAGCCTCCCCCTTCCGCATTTTCCACAAAGGTCGGCAGAGTACCCTGACGACTAAGTCTCATTACTGACTACGAATCTCCCCTGCTAGGAGACTCCCTCCTTCAGACCTGACCTATAGAAGGAGACTTACGGTAGAAGCTTCATGAAATGATAAACCCTTTGTAAAACTCATAACAGGCCCAGTTAAGAATCCCCATGGGCTTAAATCACACGAGCAGCGGTTAATTATTTTGTATTTTTAGTAGAGACAGGGTTTCATCAAATTGGCCAGGCTGGTCTTAAACTCCTGGCCTCAAGTGATCCACCCACCTCGGCCTCCCAAAGTGCTGGAATCACAGTCGTGAGCCACCGTGCCCCGCCAGTGGTTCTTGCTTTAAAATATCCCGGAGTCATCTGTTAGCCTGAGAGATGCTATTTAATTGCTTATAAGGGGGTAAACCTCAATATTGCACTTAGAAACAAATAATGCAGAATAAAAGACATCTCAAACTCATTCTCAATTTGGAAGAAAACAAAAGTATGTTGTATTGGTTTCTCAAATCCCTGAGATCTTGTGGAGAATCGCAGCATGGAAGGGAGGAGGTTATAGCCAGAAGTAGGGTAACATGACCAGCCGTGAGTTAACAGAAGGCAGGCAGTGTCAACCTCTGGACCTTCAGGACACTTCCCACAAGCAGCCAATGAGCCATGGTGCACTGATGGGGAACAGCCCGCCCATCTCGGTGACACAATTAGGGGTCTAGTTTCAGAAAAGCCTATTGAAGATATATGTTCATGGAAACCATGCTAAAATAAATTTGTATTTTGTAGCTGAGTCTTCTGGGCACCTGAATATAATTCACTGTGAATATTTGTTTCACTATGATGTTTTTTTGCATTGCCCAAACATGAGACTACATAATTTTGTTCAGGCAGTGTGGTAAAAAGACTGATACACTGGGACCCAAAACACCTCAAGCAAATCTTGACTCATTCATTCAATGTCCTTGTGACTTTAGACAACTACTCTTATTTGTCCTGAACTTCTTCAAATGTAGAACAACGACAATCCCCCAGACTCCTCCGGCTGTAAGAATTTACCAGAATTTCTCTGACTGATGAATTTATGTGAGAATGTAGCATCAAAATCAAGCCTCTCTGGGATAAGCTCCCACACTCAGACTGAGGTCCAGGAAGGGAAAAGCAAGTGGTGACTTCTGGCCCACTGAGCTTCCGTTCATCAATAAGTGGTCTGAGAATTGAGTAAAAATTCCAGAAAGCCACTGGTCTTCAGTCAAGCAGAGACAGGATTAAATATGAAAAGTAAAGGTTGGGTGCGGTGGCTTACACCTGTAATCCCAGCACTTTGAAAGGCCAAGGTGGGCAGATCACTTGAGGTCAGGAGTTCAAGACCAGCCTGGCCAACATAGTGAAACCCCATGTCCACTAAAAATACAAAAAAATTAGCTGGGCGTGGTGGCACGCACCTGTAGTCCCAGCTACTCGGGAGGTTGAGGTAGGGGAATCCCTTGAACCAGGGAGGCAGAGGTTGCAGTGAGCCAAGATTGCACCACTGCATTTCAGCCTGGGCAACAGAGCGAGACGCTGTCTCTAAATGAATAAATACAGATACATATGAAAGTATTCTTTTATGTAGCAATAGAGATTAAAGAACAAAGGTGTACTTATCACCTCTTTTTTTTTTTTTTTTTTTTTGAGACAGTTTTGCTCTTGTCAGCCAGGCTGCAGTACAATGGCACGATCTCGGCTCACTGCAACCTTCTTCTCCCGGGTTCAAGCAATTCTCCTGCCTCAACCTCCCGAGTAGCTGGGATTACAGGTGAAGTTTCACCATGTTGGGCGGACTGGTCTCAAACTCCTGACCTCAGGCGATCCACCCGCCTCCACTTCCCAAAGTGCTGAGATTATAGGCGTCAACCACCGTGCCTGGCCCCTTCCTTTTTAATTGTCACAGGGGCAGAACATTCTATCATCTCTCCAGGAAAACCACCATGTTTCTGAAGGCATTAAGCTCCAAGCTGGCTAACAGTCAAGCCACAGGAAGGAGAAGGCAGAGCATGAAACATAAGCTGTGTGACTGGTACCTGAGTAAGAGCAAGCTAATTATAAAATGGACCTAGTGTTAGGTTCCACTTTTATGGGTCACTTGCTGCACTTCCCTATTTGAGGGTCTAGGAAAGGTTGTGTTGTCACCCGAGTGGACTTTGCCTCTCATGCCGGTAGCTAAGAATTCCCTCTCCTTGCCCATGTGGTTTCTCTGATTACATGATTACTCAGGCTGACTGGGATTTCTTTATTCTAAATCAGCCCTCTTTATCAAAGGACCCAGTGATGATCTCTGGACATTCATTCTTTTATGGTACTGAGGCTGATAGCAGTGAGGTCACGTTCCAACCCAGCACAGTTTGAAAGGGACAAGACGCCTACTGTACATACTGTACCTCCTCTTAAAGCTGGGTGTCACCTTGTTTTATCACCTCTCAAGCACTGAAACTTCAAAGCACACTGTAAAAGCTCAGAAACAGCTCTGTGAATCACAGAATATACATATAAACACGTTTAAACTACCTTTGGGATTAAATAAATGTAGCTTGCATTTCCAGTTGATACACAGTGACCCAGACCGATAGAACTCATGAATTAAAAACAAATGTTAATCCATTTCGGCTTCATTTCTATCCCCGAGATTTCCTAATGGTTTTGTTTCCCAATCCATTTGAACAAAACAAGATAGGTCAGCTTTCATTGTAGTCAAAATATTTTGCAGGAGCTGATGAAAAAATTATCATCATGAGGCAGATAAGAGCACACAGATGATGTCAAAACAAGGTCAAGCGAACTTGAAGTTAAGCAAACAGCTCTCAGTGGGCTGTTTTGGACATCCCTTCTCTTTACTTGTAAGAAATGTAACTTTTAATTTCTTAAGCATGCTCTTACTGCAAATGCTCAGAGATGAAAATCTCACCCCCTTCGCTTATGTTCATGAGCTTTTATCAGTTGGAGCATCCCAGGTGGACCGGGAGAAAATGCTGATCATTGCTACAATAAAGGAAACTTTAAAAAATTTTATTGATACATAATTTGTACATGTTTATGGGGTACATGTGTATTTTGAGGTATGTGTACAATGTATAATGATCAAATCAGGGTAATCAGGATAGCTATCACCTCAAACATTTATGATTTCTTTGTACTGGGAACATTCCAAGTCTTCTAGTTATTTTGAAATATACAATATATTGTTGTTAACTATAGTCACTCTATTGTACTATAGACTGCTAGAACTTATTCCTTCTATCTAACTGTATGTTTGTACCCATTAACCAACCTTTCTTCATTCCCATCTCTCCCATCACCCACCCCACACACACCCTTCCCAGCCTCTGGTAATAATCATTCTACTCTCTACACTATGCAATTAACATTTTTTAGCTCCTACACGAGTGAAAACATGTAATGCTTGCCTTTCTATGCCTGGCTTAACATAATGACCTGCAGTTCCATCCGTGTTGCTGCAAATGACAGGACTGCATTCTTTTCTATGGCTGAGTGCTATTCTATTGTGGATAGGTACCATATCTTCCTTATCTGTGTATCCACTGACAGACACTTAGGTTGATTCCATATCACGGCTATTGTGAATAGTGCTGCAATAAACATGGGGGTGCAGGTTTCCCTCTGACATACTGAGAGTTAGGGAAGCAATTCATCCAGGTCAGATGTCATTGAGCACCCACTGACACTCTGACACTCAATTTGCTGCCTTCAGGGAGGCTGTTGCTGCCACTTGGAGGCCAAAACACAAAGTTTCTCCTTGAATCCAGTAAGAACGAGGTTTATGGGTGGGTTATCATCATTTACACTGGTGATACTAAGAGCAGATGGGGGAGTTTTACATAAACTGCTCTCCACTTTTCAAAGAATTAGAGTGATCATTTTTTACTATCAGATGAGAATTGTCAACAATCCCATACTAAAGTTCAGTAGAGGAAACGTATTAAGCACCAAAGTGCCTTTTAATGTGGAATTCATGAATCTGCTATTCTCACTACTTAGAAATTCCTTAATCAGGATTTTCTCTCTTGGGGGAAAGAAGGCCTCTGTTAATGTTACTTGCAATCCCAGGAATGATTTATTTTAAGACTATTTAAAAGAAGCATGACATTTATAATTTGAAAGTAGGCTGAATACTTGCATGCAATTTTTTTTTTCTGCTGAGATCACAGATGCTGCCTTTTTTTTTTTTTTTACAGCAAAGAATGCATTGAAAAATGGACAACCAATCAGACACCTAATACAAAATGGGACCTGACAGATCTATTTAGACCAGAATTTCCCATCCTTAGAACTCAGCTGGATAATTCTTTGTCGGGGGCTCTTCTGTACATTGTAGACTATTTAGCCGCTTCCCTGCCTCTTCCCACTAGATCCCAGTAGCACTCCTGTATTAGTCCATTCTCACACTGCTATAAAGATACTACCTGAGACTGGGTAACTTATAAACAAAAGAGGTTTAATTGACTCACAGCCCTGTATGGCTGCAGAAGCCTCAGGAAACTTACAATCATGGTGAAAGCCAAAGGGGAAGAAAGGCACGTCTTACATGGTGGTAACGGAGAGAGTGAGCGAGGCAGGAATTGCCAAACACTTTTAAACCACTGGATCTCATGAGAACTCACTATCATGAGAACAGCAATCATGATCCAATCACCTCCCACTAGGTCCCTCCCTCGGCACATAGGGATTACAGTTCCAGATGAGATTTGGGGCAGTGGGGGGACAGAGCCAAACCATATCAACTCCCTTGACTGTAACGAGCAAAAATGCCCCCAGACGCCAAATATTTTCTAGGGGGCAAAAGCATCCGATTGACAACCACTGACTACATAAAGTTTTTGGGAGAGAAGAGGGGTTAGAAATACTATCAGCTGGCTGGGGTGGTGGCTCACACCTGCAATCCCAGGACTTTGGGAGGCCAAGGCAGGCGGATCACGAGGTCAAGAAATCAAGACCATCCTGACCAACGTGGTGGAAACCCGTCTCTACTAAAAATACAAAAATTAGCTCGGCATGGTGGCGCACACCTGTAGTCCCAGCTACTCAGGAAGCTGAGGCAGGAGAATTGCTTGAACCCAGGAGGCGGATGGTGCAGTGAGCCAAGATCGTCACTGCACTCCAGCCTGGCGACAGAGTGAGAACTCTGTCTGGAAAAAAAAAAAAAAATACAATCAGCGAGAGTATCTGAAATGGATTTCTAGTCATTAAAATAACATTTTAAATTATAGGAACAAAAAGATAGTGAGATTTGGCTAGAAAGTTAGGAGTTTCCAACCTAGGGTCTCTGTTAACACATCACAACCTTATTTTGCAGGCTCCCAAAGGAGTAACTGACTTATGTGAAATAATGAAATAAATTATTCTTTTCAAGATACAGTGTCTTCTAGATTAAACCATCAACTAAATAATAATCAAAACTAAATTTCAGACTAAATAATGTTAAAGCTGGTCCAAGTTTTGCTTTTTGAACATATTGCTGATAGAAATCAGAAAAATTGACCGGGCACTGTAGCTCATGCCTGTAATCCCAGCACTTTGGGAGGTCGAGGCAGGCGGATCACAAGGTCAGGAGTTCGAGACCAGCTTGGCCAATATTGTGAAACCCCATCTCTACTAAAAAAAAAAAAATACAAAAATTAGCCAGGTGTGGTGGTGCGTGCCTATAGTCCCAGCTACTTGGGAGGCTGAGGCAGGAGAATCGCTTGAACCTGGGAGGCGGAGGTTACAGTGAGCTGAGATTGTGCCATTGCACTCCAGCCTGGGCAGCAGAGCAAGTCTCTGTCTCAAAAAAAAAAAGAAATCAGAAAAATTAAAACATTAACTTCTTAGGTTTTCCCTCTAACCCCTTGAAGTTGATGGCTAGTTTGTGCCTTTCTGAGTATATACCACTTGTAAAAATGTACAGCTGTGTTTCCTTTTGTGTTTTATAGATATAATAGATAAGATTATCTAGCCAAATGCTCTGGTAAATCAAATATCTCTATCAGTTTTCTCTCCTTCCCTCTCTCCTCACCCCTCAACACATGCATGCACAAATTTTCTGAGCTTTATTAAGCTGGTTTTTATTTTCTCTATAACTATTAATTTCAACCTGTGGTCATTTTCAAAAATCAGGAATCCCTTTCTTCAAACAATGTTTTATGTTGACTTACGTGAAATAATGAAATAAATTGTTCTTTTTAAGGTACACTGTCTTCTAGACTAAACCATGAACTAAATAATAACCAAATCTAAATTTCAGACTAAATAATGTTAAAGCTGGTCCAATTTTTGCTTTTTGATGGAAGCCCTGTTTTAGATAGAAGCCCAACTTGTGAAACAGGAGGATTCTTCCCCACCCCCAGAGGTATTCTTGAAGCAATTTGGAGCCACTGACATAGGAAAGGGAATTAAGCATGTTACTATAGACAACGTGAGGCATAATGATATAAACATTTTAAGGTTAAAATGATTACCTTTATATATAGCAGATTCTCAATTACCCTCAGGAAAAAAATGTATAGTTTTCAAAGACAGACATAGGCTAACATTATAAGGAACAGCTCTCAGAGCTTTAAAAGAAAAACTATTGCAGTAAGAATGCTGTTTATTGGACACAGCTGCTCTTCCCTTTCGTTCAATTAGAAGTCCTCAGTGAATGTCAGTTCTCTACTGTGAGAAGCCACCTCTCAGTTTAAAACCTCTCTGCAACTACATTGATTTCCCATGTTGCTGGCTCATGGCCCACCTTGCCTGTTTCTCAGCAGCTTCTCCCTCCAAGACAGCCCCACCTGTTCCATCAACCAGACCTCCACACTATGCTTTGGACATCTCTACAGATATTGCTCATGTCTGACGGGAATTCCCACCTCCTGGTCCCCATCAAGTCACTTGCTATGGGGTTTATTTTTTAATGTAGCCTCAAAATGTACCTGAAGTTCTTCCTGAGGATTTCTTACTGCCCCGCTTTAAGACCCCTTAGAATCTATATACTGAGTTGACCTAAATCATTGCCTTGCCTTTGAATTCTCTTCGAGGTGTTTCAGTGAGTAGTTTAATCACAGGATTATACCTAGATGACAAATTTCTCAAAGATAAAACCCTATTTTCCCCTTTATTCCCTACGTTTTATTCATAAGATACACAATAACTTTTCAAATAATGCTTGCTAAAATAGAATTGCGTGTATATATCTTAAAATAACAATGGTTATTATGCACCTAGATATAAGTAGGCCAGTCATGGAAATAACAGTTAATTCAGTTGGTAGAGGGTGATGATTAATATTATGTGTGTATTAGTCCATTCTCACGCTGCTATGAAGAAATACCTGAGACTGGGTGATTTATAAAGGAAAGAGGTTTAATTGACTCACAGTTCTGCAGGGCTGGGAGGCCTCAACAAGTTTATAATCATGGCAGAAGGAGAAGCAAACGTATCCTTCCTCACACGGTGGCAGCAAGGAGAAGTGCGGAGCAAAGTGAGGGGGGAAAGCCCCTTATAAAACCATCAGCTCTTGTGAGAACTCACTATCACGAGAGCAGCATGGAAGTAACCGCCCCCATGCTTCAATTACCTCCCACCAGGTCCCTCCCACAACATGTGGGGATTATGAGAACTACAATTCAAGATGAGATTTGGGTGGGGACACAGACAAACCGTATCATTGTGTCAACCTGACAGGGCCACAGTGTGCCCAGATATTTGGGTGTTTCTGTAAGGATATTTTGGATGAGATTAACATTTAAATCAGTACACTGAGGCCAGCCGTGGTGGCTCACACCTGTAATCCTAGCATTTTGGGAGGCCTAGGAGGGTGGATCACCTGAGGTCAGAAGTTAAGACCAGCCTGGCCAACATGGTGAAACCCCATCTCTACTAAAAATACAAAAATTAGTCAGGCGTGGTGGTGCACGCCTATAGTCCCAGCTACTCGGGAGGCCAAGGATGGAGAATCACTTGAACCTGGGAGGCAGAGGTTGCAGTGAGCCAAGATTGTGCCACTGAACACCAGCCTGAGCAACAGAGCGAGACTCCATCTCAAAATTAAATTAAATTAAATAAATAAATCAGTACACTGAGTAAAGTAAATTGCCATCCATAATGTGGGGGTTCTATTCAGTCAAAAATCTGAATAGCACAAAAAGCTGACCCTCCCCCAAGTAGGAGAGCATTCTCCTGCCTGATGGGCCTCTAAACTGGAACACCTGCTCTTCCTGCATCTGCAACAACCTGCAGACTTCAGGTTTGACTTGAGACAGCCTTAGCTTCCAAAGCCAGGAGAGATTGCCTATATTATGGGGGAGAAGGACAGACAGGTCTGGGGACCACCCACCCACATAGCCATGGGGACAGAGGTGGACCCAGGTTTTGAGGGGCCTGAGGCTTAGACCATTGTGGAGGGGCAGGAGTGTGGGGGCATACTTTTTTAAGAAAAAGAACATGAAATTACAAAATTCTGGTTCAATGCTTATCTACCTTTAAGAGTGTTGGGGGAGGGAGAGAAACAGAAGGGAGAATGAGGGATGCTGACAAATTTTGACAACTAACTTTTGAAATTATGTCCAGACTTAAATGAAGTAGCAGATGCCCTCCTAAAATAAAAACAAGTCACAAGTAAAAAAGATACATGCATTTTTACAAAGACACAAAAATGTCCTCAGTAAATAAAATATGGTTAGTAGATACAAATAAAATGGCAGCTGCTTACAATCCTGGCACATTGTCAATTTCCAGTCAAACGAAAGCTGAAGATACATAACATGACTGCATCTAACACTGGAGAAGGGCACTAAATTAGCTGCCTTCAAAGTTGCTTGAGCAAATATAACCATTCACACCAGGTGGATGTTGATAAATGCAGGCCGTGGGGTAGAGAATGAGGGTGTCTTGTTTTTAATGCTTGCAATCAAGAGAATGGGTTACGTTTCCAGAAAGTCTCCTGGCTAATACATTTTATGTTTATATAAATAAAAGACAGATTTAAAGTTCGGTTTACCTGAGACTGGGAGTTAATTTTGGTTAAAACTGATTGTACTTCCTCAAGAAGCAGCAAGCTTATGTCCAAATTTCTTTTGGGTGTCACACAGGTTACTTAACACTGAGGTGGGAGAATAGCTATTTTGTTCTCTGCTACAGTCCTATAGCTTCTTAGAGATTCCATTTCTTCATTTTGATCCTTGAAATCTTAACTTATGGCTGAAGGATTCACAACTACTAAAGCCACTCATGGCTCTTACCCCTATTCCTTTCAAAGACAAGGTATTCTGGGGCAGATAAAAATGACAACATGACTTATTCAAGGGGACCTAGTGTCACTGCCAATGCTGCTAAACTAGCACAGACTGAAGGTTACAGGGCCCTTATTTCATCTGCTATTGACCAGCACAACTATAATTACTGAAATAAGAGCAAGTAAGGCCAGGTGTGGCGGCTCACACCTGTAATCCCAGCACTTTGTGAGGCCAAGGTAGGAGGATCACTTGAGCCCAGGAGTTTGAGACCAGCCTGGGCAAGATGGTGAGGCCCTGTCTCTACAAAAAATAAATAAATAAATATATAAATTTTTAAAAATTAGCTAGGCATGGTAGTGTGTGCCTATGGTCCTAGCTACTTGGGAAGGTGAGGCGAGAGGATCGCTTGAGCCCAGGAGATCGAGGGTGCAGTGAGCTGTGCTGTGATCATGCCATTGCACTCCAGCCTGGGTGATGGAGCAAGACCCTGTCCCAAAAAAAAAAAAAAAAAAAAAAGCACAAGTAAGTCCTGCTCCCTCCCGCTCCGCAAAGAATAAGCATTATATTGGGAAAAGTGATACCATTGAAGAGTGACATTTTTCCCTTTATTATACACCTTATTAGGATGAACCTAAACTATGGAAGGTTGGCCTTGCTTCTGTATTCAGTACCCACTATGAGGCGTTCTTTCAATTGATTCCCCATTGCATTGCAGAGCCTAGGTGAAAAAACACGCAGAGCTGGAGTCCAAGGAATGAGAAGGAAGATACAAATGAAAATTATGACAGTGATTACAGGCCACCAGAAATAGGAACCCTGGCTTCCATTAGAACCTCCCCTCTCAGCTGGGCGCGGTGATTCACGCCTGTAATCCCAGCACTTTGGGAGGCGGAGGTGGGTGGATCACGAGGTCAGGAGATCGAGACCATCCTGTCTAACACGGTGAAACCCTGTCTCTACTAAAAATACAAAAAATTAGCCAGGCGTGGTGGCGGGCGCCTGTAGTCCCAGCTACTCGGGAGGCTGAGGCAGGAGAATGGCGTGAACCTGGGAGGCGGAGCTTGCAGTGAGCCGAGATGGCGCCGCTGCACTCCAGCCTGGGCAACAGAGAGAGAGACTGTCTCAAAAAAAAAAAAAAAAAAAAAAAAAAAAAAAAGAACCTCCCCTCTCATCAGTGTCATTACAATTACAAATCACCTACTACAGGCTGGGTGTGGTGGCTCATGCCTGTAATCCCAACACTTTGGGAGGCCAAGGCGGGTGGATCACCTGAGGTCAGGAGTTCAAGACCAGCCTGGCCAGCATGGTGAAACCCTTTCTCTAATAAAAATACAAAAATTAGCCAGGCATAGTGGCAGGTGCCTGGAATTCCAGCTACTCAGGAGGCTGAGGCAGGAGAATCACTTGAACCAGAGAGGCAGAGGTTGCAGTGAGCTGAGATTGCGCCACTGCACTCCAGCCTGGGTGACAGAGAGAGACTCCATCTCAAAGGAAAAAAAAAATTATCTACTACAATCAATCTTTCTGCAGCCTTGGAATAATGTGCATGGTGGGCTTGTAAAGTAATGCACTTGTTCAACACGCCCCAGATTTGGTGTGTGTGTGTGAGAGAGAGTGTGTCTATAAGCTATAAATTGTCATTTATAGCATTTATGCTCTACAAAGTCTCTGCAAACACTGAATTAGTGACTACTAAAGCATTGCTCCTAAGTTCCTGCAAGTCTCTGGTCATAATGTCTGTTAACCAATCAACATATAACCTTGTTTTATGTGTGTGTCTGTTTAAAGACACCTTATGTAATATATATCGCTGATGCATTACCATTGAACTCACAGCCGGCAGCACTATACCTCCTAACTGATTGAAGTTAACACATGTAATTTCTCTGTAAGGTACCTCACAGCCTTTGTGGGCTTTCTAACACTAGGCAGCTCTTCAGCACTATGCTTGGGGCTATTTTAAACATTGAAGTCACCAAAAAGCACAAAAATGTGGAAAATGTCGCACAAAATAGACATGTGTTTACATATGAGACCTAAAGCAAGAAGACAAGAGCGTCACCTTGTTTGACTTCAGCTGGGAACAGGCACAATGAGCATCTCAAATCCGTTACTGCTCTGCACATGTCCGTGAAGGACAACAAAAGCATGCAAGTGTTGATTTGGAGGTTATGAATAAATTTTTGTGAGTAGCCAAGTACACAATTACAGTATTGCAAAGTATGAGTATCAACTACATATATATAAATATATAAAATCAGTATCATCACTTGATAGTCACATTATGATTCAATCCATATTTTTGGATGCCTACTATTGGCTTCAGGGTTCTATGGTAGATGCTTAAAGGGTACAAAAAATAGAATTCACAATAGCTTTCCTCAAGGAATGCATAGATTATCAGGGGGTCAAAGCATTTGTATAAAATGATAACAAGTAAAGCCAGGAGAAAGCTAACATTGACTAGATTGATGAAGATAATGTATGTTTTATACAAAAGTACAGTTTTATACAGTAAACGTTTTATAAAAGTTCTTAAAACTTACACTTTTATTTTATTTCATTTTATTTTATTTTTTTGAGACTGAGTCTCACCCTGTTGCCCAGGCCAGAGTGCAGTGGCATGATCTCGGCTCACTGCAACCTCCGCCTCCTGGGTTCAAGCGATTCTCCCGCCTCAGCCTCCCGAATAGCTGGAATTACAGGCATGCACCACCATACACAGCTAATTTTTGTATTTTTAGTGGAGACGGGGTTTCACCATGTTGGCCAGGCTGGTTTTGAACCCCGACCTCAGGTGATCTTCCGGCCTCGATCTCCCAAAATGCTAGGATTACAGGCGCAAGCCACCGTGCCCTGCCAAAAGTTACAGTTTTATAAAAGTTACAGTTTACTCCCATTATAGCTATTTCATGAATTGTTTTACATAGACTTTGGAAGGAGAAAAAAGAATTTAGATCTGCACTGTCCAATTATGATAGACATTAGCCACCTGTGGCTATTAAAATTAAAGCCTGGCTCTATGGCTCACTTCTATAACCATAACCAAGGTAGGAGGATTCCTTGAGCCCAGGAGTGTGAGACTGCAGTAAGCGATGATTGTACCACTGCACTCCAGCCTGGACACAAGAGCAAGACCCTGTCTATAAACAAACAAAAAATTAAAATTAAAATGAATTAAGCTAAAAGTTCAGTTCCACTAGTCACATTTCAAGTGCTTCATAGTGACATGTGGCTGGTGGTCACTGTATTGGGCTGTGTAGATATATTTCCATCAACCCAGAAAGTTCTATTGGACAGTACTAACTGAAATTCTATAATTTGTATGTGTCAAAACCAATTAGGAAACAATCATAAGTGCCAAAATGTTTCCCATTTGGAATTATTAAAACTATAAATTACGCGGACTATTTTAGGTTTTACCTTACACACTTGAAAAGGGGAATTTCAAGCTCACCACTTCCCACCCACCAGCAATATAGACAGCAACAGTCCAGAAACACCATGAACTTTCCACAAGGTCCTCAGACATGACAAATAAACAGCAATCTCCTGACACTGTGCTCAGTGAGGGTTCATTACACATCAAAAACAAATATACTCCGTTTTTCTGACTGCTTCTCTATCATTGGTGTTAGCTAATTCTCTCAGAGGCAGTAAACGTTTACGTGTACTCTATGAGCCCTGGAGAATGAATCCAAAGACAAGACTGTCTGATGATCAGATTTATCACAATGTCATTGATCACTTATTATGTAAACTGTATATCTCAAGGATCAAGAACTTGGGCTTGAACTGTGCTCCCACTCACTTCTATGGAGCTGCCCAAGTGCCCCAGAAATTTCCAGACACCATCCCACCTACTCTGGAGCTTCGAACCTTGGGTAGCTTCTCCAGCTTAAGTTCCCTTTGCTATCAGCTGTACATACAGCAGCCAATTTGTGAGGAACTGGGGATGGCGAGGGTGAGTCTCCACAAAGCCCACAGTGCTCAGGCCCTGACCAGGAACTAACGCCCAGGTCTACTGTTTTTTTCAGATCCTCAAATAGAAAAAGGTATTCCACAATACGTCAATTTCGATCTCACCCTTTCATTGCCAAATTCTCTTCTCACTCCCACCCCGGGGAATGAAACCACTCCAGAAGTAGACACACTTTGGAAGGCTTTCTGTCTTGCACTTGGACCTGTAGCTCTTAAGCTTGGAATATTAAGAACTTGCTATCTTTGTCCCCAAGTACAGTTCTGATAACTTCCCCAAATCTCCCACCCAATTTGAGGTATAGTCAAACAAAGAAGAAAAAAACATGCAGGTTGATATCTCAAATTTATGACACCACCACAGACATCAACCTGTAGAGCCAGTGCTTCTTTAAACATTCAGATTAGTGACCAGTCTTACTTGAAGTAGTATATCACGTTGTTCCAATACCTGAAAAGTAGTTTATCAGGTTGTTCCAATACCTGAACAGTTTTCTATCCCATTATGATTAGCAGCCTAAAGGATATAAGGAAGTAACTAACTTGAAGCTAAAAAGGTAGATTTGGGCTGGGCACAGTGGCTTACGCCTGTAATCCCAGCACTTGGGAAGACCGAGGTGGGCAATCGCTTTGAGCTCAGGAGTTCAAGACCAGCCTGGGCAACATGGCAAAACCACGTCTCTACAAAAATACAAAAATTAGCCGGGCATAGAGGTGCCCACCTGTAGTCCCAGATAGAGAATCACTTGAGCCTGGGAAAGTGGAGGTTGAGATGAGCTGAGATCGTACTGTACTCCAGTCTGGGTGACAAAATGAGACCCTGTCTCAAAAAAAAAAAAGTAGATTTGATCAGATCAACAAGATTAATATACTTTGGCTTTGGCTTACAAAATGGGCACATCTCTCATGCCCTGGTGTACAATATACCTCTTTAAAAATTTTTTTTACTTAATTTAGTCCTGAACTTCTAAATCTGACACTATCAAGGAGTTAACTTTTTTTTTTTTTTTTTTTGAGACAGAGTCTTCCTCTGTCGCCCAGGCTGGAGTGCAGTGGCGCGATCTCAGCTCACTGCAAGCTCCGCCTCCTGAGTTCACGCCATTCTCCTGCCTCAGCCTCCCAAGTAGCTGGAACTACAGGCGCCCACCACCATGCCTGGCTAATTTTTTGTATTTTTTTTTTTTTTTAGTAGAGGCTGAGTTTCACCGTGTTAGCCAGGATGGTCTCGATCTCCTGACCTCGTGATCCTCCTGCCTCAGGCTCCCAAAGTGCTGGGATTACAGGTGTGAGCCACCGACCCCGGCAACTTTTTTCTTAAGCTTCATGATCCAAGAGATGCTGCCAAACTCTGATAGATTTAGTTTGTAGAAAGACATAATACAGATTCTATATGTGATTAAATTAAAGCACATTAAGTAGCAGCTCAGGGAACCTACCTTCACTAGTAACTAAGCTCAACATAGTGCCCTCACCACACATAGTCTTCAAAAGAAAGGACAAATAAAATTTTTAAAATTAAGTCCCAACTGTAAACTTTTCTGAATATGCAATTTCTTATCAGCTATGCACACTTTTTTTGAGCACAACTAACTTCCAGTAACTGAACACAGTTGCATCATTGCCTGCCCTCACCTAGGACATAAAAAGTGATTTTCATTCAAAACATAAGATAGCAGATTGAGTAGGAAACTTGAAATTTGAAATACAATAGTAGCAACATTTTTATTTTATTGGTTACTGGTAAGAAACTCCAAGAACTGGCAGGGCACGGTGGCTCATGCCTCTAATCTCATCACTTTGGGAGGCTGAGGTGGACGGATCACGAGGTCAGGAGATGGAGACCATCCTGGCTAACATGGTGAAACCCCGTCTCTACTAAAAATACAAAAAAGTAGCCAGGCATGGTGGTGGGCACCTGTAGTCCCAGCTACTTGGGAGGCTGAAGCAGGAGAATGGTGTGAACCTGGGAGGCGGAGCTTGCAGTGAGCCAAGATCGTGCCACTGTACTGCAACCTGGGTGACAGAGCAAGACTCGAAGGAAGGAAGGAAGGAAGGGAAGGAGGGAGGGAGGGAGGGAGTCCTAGAACGAGTTCCATCTCCAGGTATTATATTTTGCAGGAAACAATAGAGGGGGTTGTAATCAGTATTTTCGGTGATGGAACAGTCTGATTGTTCATATCACTCATATGTGAGTTACAGATGGGCAGAGTTCACATAGGTGACAATATTGCCAAAGGAAGATGCTGTCTTGAGAGAGAGAGAGAGTGTGTGTGTGTGTGTGTGTGTGTGTGTGTGTGTGTGTGCTCTTCAGCAGCCAGCCTAGAAGGATATTTTCTTACACTTCTTGGTCTCTTGGCCTCTGACTATTTAGCATTGGTTTGCAGTTTTCCAGCCTCTGAGCCTGCAGTGCTCACTGTGTGAGGAAGCTGTCACTCCGATGTGCATGCACTTCTTCCTCACAGGCTGCTGTGGACACGTATCATTTCTATTTCTGTGTCACTGAGTCTGTTTATACCTGGCATCCTTTAGAGTAGGATTTTAATGATTTTCTGTTAAAGAATTTGTAAAACATTATAGTTACAAAACATGCACATTAGGGGGTGATTATATAAAAGCATTCATCTTAGATCATTCAAATAACCAGTACATACTATATTTTCCTTAAAGCATTCACCTAGTGCACACACTCACGGCATTTTTTCACCCCCTCTGTATGACAAAATTGCTTTTAGTAAAAATAGAAAATGAAACAAATAGTAATAGGCAAAATAAATGCAGCCAGTTAGACTTCTATTGAATTTTATATCTATAACTATGCCAGTAAAACTTAAAAAGAAGTGATTTTAATAAAGCCAAAACATCTACAAAAGTTAAAATTTCAGTGACTTCTAAATAATACCACTGATATTATAGTGTTTTCTTTTCTTGAATGTTGCACCTTACAGCTAGCACAGTTTCACTGTTTTTAATCTAAACACAAAAAAAAGCAAAGTGGTCACAATAAAATGAATAGACATTAACTCAAGTTCTGTTTCTTCATCGTTATTATCTCTAAACTATCATGTTTATTTCAAATCTAGAATTTAAATGTGGTATATGTAGTCTCCCAGGGGTTGGAGACACTCAATTTGTCAGAAGGGAGCTTGAACTCTACACTGTTATGAGCTTATGCTAGAAACAAACACATATAGCTAAATTCACATGTGTTGGGAGCCAACTGGATAATTGAGAATTTTCTGAATTAACTACCAATGAGAATACAATTCTGTTTATTTGTTTGTTTGTTTGGTTGGTTGGTTGATTTTGAGATGAAGTCTCACTCTTGTCCCCCAGGCTGGAATGCAATGCCACGATCTCGGCTCACTGCAACCTCCGCCTCCCGGGTTCAAGCAATTCTCCTGCCTCAGCCTCCCAAGTAGGTGCGATTACAGGCACCTGCCATCATGCCCGGCTAATTTTTGGAGAACACAATGTTTATTAAGCGACAAACAATAAATATATGTAAATTTGGAGATAACATACATATTACTAAAACTTAGTAGTGGCCATAAAAATTGTTTGGAACTTAAACCAACAACAGATTTTCTTTAAGGAGTATTTTATCATGGACATTTTTTAGAAATGCTAGCTCATGGTAATAATAAAAAGTGGTTGACTTGCAGTCAGTTTTCTTATGGTTTTTCAATCCTTTATAGACAACGCATCTCTGTATTGCTGCACAGAGGGCTGACCGCTCCTAGCTCACTGCTGGTACACCACTAAGTTCTACTGATGGATTTAATGCAATAGAAGGTTGCAGAAACTCAATTTGCATGCAAGTTTTAAAATAGAACAGATTCTCAATGGTCTATCCAGGTCTCCACTGGACTTTAGACAGTTTCATTTAAACATATAATGTATTAGGATTAACCCAACAAGTCCAGTACTAAAATTCAACTTTACAGATGTGTTTTTAAAAGATTGTAGGTCCAGGCGCAGTGGCTCACACCTGTAATCCCAGCACTTTGGGAGGCCAAGGTGGGTGGATCACCTGGGGTCAGGAGTTCCAGACCAGCCTGGCCAACATGGCAAAACACCAACTCTACTAAAAACAAAAAATCAGCCAGGCGTGGTGGTGCATGCCTGTAATCCCAGCTACTTGGGAGGCTGAGGCAGGAGAATTGCTTGAACCCAGGAGGCAGAGGTCGCAATGAGCCGAGATCATGCCACTGCACTCCAGCCTGGGTGACAGAGTGAGACTCCATCCTCCACAAAAAGATTGTATCATATCTTTAATTATAAAGATTTTTTTAAATGACCTAAATAACTGTCAATAGAGGAAATGTTAAATAATGTGTAACTATTCTATACAGCCAATTAAAAGATAGGATTGAGATATATATATTTACATAGAAATCTCTGCAAGTTATATTGTGAAGGGAAAATAAATTATATTTTATAAAAAAAATTATATAGACTTTCATCTCATCCATGTAAAAAACTTTAAAAACGTGTGTGTATATGTGCATTATCATATAAATAGATGATGCTTGTCAACTTAGAGATTACCACCACCTGTGGGGGTGGGGTTAATGAAGACGAATGTCGACGTTTTGTTCTATAAATGTCTCTATTGCTTGAATTGTTACATTGAGAATATATTACATTTATATATACACATTAATAAATACATTATATATTACTATACATTATATATACAGTATACATTAATATACATTAATATATTACATAATTTGAAAAAAGCAATATAAATGGGGAACATAAATTATAAAATATATAGTGTGCTATTCTACATAATGTCTGTGTTTTGAAATTCTTTGTTCAAAAATTTATAATTGTTCAAAAAATTTTTTAAGGCCAGGAATGGTGTCTCATGCCTGCAATCCCAGCCTTCAAGAGGCCTAGGTGGGAAGATAGTCATTTGAGGCCAGAAGTTCCAGAACAGCCTACACAACATGGCAAGACCCCCATCTCTACAAAATAAAATATATATATTAGCTGCGTATCACCAGCCTCCCAGGTAGCTGTAGTAGCTGTAGTCCCAGCTACCTGGGAGGCTGAGGCGGGAGGATCGCTTGAGCCCAGGAAGTCAAGGCTGCAGTGAGCTATGATTCCCACCACTGTACTCCAGCCTGGGCAACAGAGTGAGACCCTACCTCAAAAATTTTAAAAAATAAAATTAAAATTTTAAATCTAAAATAAAGATATATAAGGGATCTTGATTGGCACTTATTCCATTTTAAGAAGTTTGGTACTAATTTGCAATTTAACTAGTTTTCCATGATAACTTATTTATGATACTTCTTTCATTCCATAATTTCTCTAAGCACTTTTAGAAACTATTAATATTTTCATCAAAGCCCACATTAGGGGCTTATAAGTACCACAACTTTAATAGCTGCTGTTTATTATCTCTATATATTTCTCTCTTCAAACTTTGTTCTTTCAAGTATTACGGGCCAGCTCCTGGGTTCTAGATGCCAAGATTTGGTTATATGATTTTGGTCAAATTTCAGGAGTATATTCAGAGAACTTCAATGAAACCATGTTAGTTGGCTGGGGGGTGTGGCTCATGCCTGTAATCCTAGCACTTCGGGAGGCTGAGGCAAGTGGATCACTTGAGGTGAGAAGCTCAAGACCAGCCTGGCCAACATGGTGAAACCCTGTGTCTACTAAAAATGCAAAAATTATGGCCGGGCATGGTGGCTCACGCCTGTAGCCCTAGCACTTTGGAATGCCGAGGTGGGCAGACTGCCTGAGCTCAGGAGTTTGAGACTAGCCTGGGCAACATGGTGAAAACCCGTCTCAACTAAAAATACAAAACATTAGCCGGGCATGGTGGCACACGCCTCTAGTACCAGCTACTCGTGAGGCTGAGGCATGAGAATCGTTTCAGCCCAGGAGGTGGAGGTTGCAGTGAACCACGATCGCGCCACTGCACTCCAGCCTGGGCAATAGAGTGAGACCCTGTTTCAAAAAAAAAATTAGCGGGGCGTGGTGGCACAAGCCTGTAATCCCAGGTACTCAGGAGGCTGAGGCAGGAGAATCACTTGAACCTGGGAGGCAGAGGTTGCAGTAAGCCGAGATTGGACCGCTGCATTCCAGCCTGAGAGACAGAGCGAGACTCTCAAAAACAAAATAAAACAAAAAACAAAAAAAAAAAAGAAGAAAAGAAGGAAAACAAGAAACCACGTTAGTTGTTCTGTCATTTTTAGTTAATTTTTTCATTCTCACCTTATGTTGCTAATTCGACATAAAACTAATTTGAGAAAGGATAAAATAAGCTTCAAGCTATAACTGAAGCTTTATTTGCAAATAGTAAGCCAACATATCCAATAGTTCAGACGCTGTGACAATGTATCAGGATTCTAGGATCACCAGGCTGCCTTCACTTTGCATCTGAAACCCGGAGTGACTGAACAGCAGCAGGGCCCTCCACTGAGAACACAAACACACCTGTGCTTCCTATTTATATTCACCTGCTGACTAATAATACCCCCACAATGACTTTCCCGTCAAACTTCTTTACTGTAATGTTTTAACCTATGAAATTCCCACTGTAACATAAATGTGTTTATCCCAATCTGTCTGTAACTGGGTGTAAACTGGGAGGTGCTGGAACCAGTTTGCATCAGCTTGCAAGAGCTGGGTAGCATCTCTTCCCAAAGTATGTTCAACGATGTTACACTTTTGGTTTAAAATCAGCATGGTAAAAATATTTACACCACAGAAAATGGCAAATGCTACAAATCGGGGCTTCCTAGACCCCACCTCCACCAGAGCTGAGCTTTAAACATTGACCAGCACAGCACTGGATACATACATCTGTTATTGCTTAACACAAGAAACTTCATCCACACTCCTTCCTGTTCTAGATTGAGCGCACCTGGTGAAAACCACAAGGATGCTTGTCCATGAAGATTTAAAAGTACAGAGTTCACTTAGAGATTAGCAACGGGGACATATTCTATATCCTCACCCCATAAGGTATGCAGGAGGAGAAATTATGCCAAAGTATGCTAGAATCCATGTAACTGCTTTCAGTGTCCAGGATAAGAAATCAAACATCCTCTGAGCTATGACTGTGTCTTAGTCAGTGTCAGGTTCTAACTGAGGTCTGAGGGGAGTCAGTGGGTAAGTGGTGGGTAGCTGGAAAAACACTCGAGGAATCGTAGACAGTTTCGACATGGCTTCACTCTCTCTCTGGGCACGAGTGAGCCCAGGTGCAAGCTGTATGTACAGCATCAGCAGGGTAATTATACCTTGTACAGACAATAGTGGGTCCGAGCCAAGCACAAGCTCATATGGGTGATCACCTAATGCGCCTCACATGGTGTGATTACATAATGTGTGGAGTTGTGCACCTGTGCTCCAAACTCACTCAGTCATGCTGGACTGGATATCTACCTTGGCCTATTCCTGACTGCAGCAAATCCATTTTCCTTACACCCCACACCCTAGGCTGAGGGAGACATAGGCCTTGGACACACAGGTCTGACATATAGGCCTTACATTCCACCCTGTAGGCCAAGGGAGTTCTAGTGGGAGACACGCCTGCAGGGCAGAACCCCGGATCCAGAGGCCACAGCAGTACTACAGGGAGCAACAACTCCAGGTTACGGCGGGCAACCACCCCATGGTGACGTTACCCCAATGCTGCTTTATATATTAAGCCAGGTTTTTATTTTCCTACCTTTAGGGGCATTGGGGCAGGCAACAACAGGTTACCTTTTGTCCCCATACGTGGTCGGAGAAGGTCATCCTTCCTCCTTCAGGTCTTTCCCCATGGCTTGGCCCCACATGGGCTGGTGACTAACTAGCTACTTCTGTAACTTGCAGGTAGTTAACCACAAGGTTAAGCCTCAATAAACTGCCCAGCTATTGGTGCAGATTACCATAGGTGTCACCACCTTGGTGATCACCATTCACACTGCCCTGAGTTCAGCCCATTGGCTACTTTGTCCATACCCGGTTTCAAACCATATGGTGCCAGTACTAGGTTGGACTGCAACAGCAGTCCAAGCAGCAGTAGCACCTTGGCTAGACCCATGACTAGGGGTGCCTTAGGTCCCATGGCCTTCTCTTGCATTAAGATTACAGGTCCCGACTGGGCATGGTGGCTCATGCCTGTAATCCCAGCACTTTGGGAGGCCAAGGCAGGCAGATCACGAGGTCAGGAGATCAAGACCATCCTGGCTAACATGGTGAAACCCCATCTCTACTAAAAATACAAAAAATTAGGAAGGCATAGTGGCAGGCGCCTGTAGTCCCAGCTACTTGGGAGGCTGAGGCAGGAGAATGGCGTGAACCTGGGAGGCGGAGCTTGCAGTGAGCCGAGATTGTGCCACTGCACTCCAGCCTGGGAGGCGGAGCTTGCAGTGAGCCGAGATTGAGCCACTGCACTCCAGCCTGGGCGACAGAGCGAGACTCCGTCTCAAAAAAAAAAGACTACAGGTCCCAAGACCTCTTGCAACTCTGCTGTTAAGGGGCTTGTACTCAGTGTACTCTGCTGCTCTAAGTAGGTGCCCCACTTTGCTAAAGGGATGTCTGCACTGTCCCAGGCTGGGGGATCCATAGCCATAAATGTACCCATGTTGCTATTGAGTAAGTCATCAGCATGATGACTATAGCTCATCTTGCCACACTCTCATGAGCCTGAGGAGCAGTATATGTAGTTACTAACTGCTTCTCTATCAATGAATACCAGAGCTCAGCTCTCTTCTAAAGTTGGGACCAAAAGCCTACTGGTGTTCTAAAGTGCTCCATGCACAGCCACAGGCCCCAGCCAAACCCATCTGTGGTCACATGCATATCAAATTCAAATGGACACCCCTGGTCAATCACTCATAGAGCCTGCATCTGCTGAATAGTCCGGTTGGCTGCCAGGAAGGCAGTTTCAGCCGCACTATCTCAATCCCAGGCAAGAGAGGCATTGCTGCTTCTAAATCTGCAAGAGAGTCAGAGGTTAACATAATATCATCAACAAGACCATGACATAAGGTGGGGCTATGCATGTAGCCCTGTGGCAGCACTGTGAAAATCCATTGTTGCCCTCTCCTGAAGGCAAACCGTTCCTGGCTCTCTAGAGCAATGTCAATGGAGAAGAATGCATTGGCCAAGTCCACTACATAGGGGTACTGTCCCAGTTCTGTTGTCAAGCAGTCCACCAAACCCATGATAGACGGCACAGCTGCCAACCCGTGTAAAACTTCCACCCCCCAGAATGTATTCAGGTATGGGAGAGATATACATAGTGCATAAGCAGGAAGCCAAGCGGCCGATGCCAAGGTGCAGAGATACAGGTTTCACTTTCACTCACCGGTCTCCATGGCCATCTATGCAGCCTTGCCTGGAAACTTATCCAGATGCAGGGACCAGTGGATTGCCAAGTCTGCATATGGCCTCTGGTCATCCAGTATCCCCCCAAGCCAGGCACCTGGGCCATTTCCCTAATCAAACAGAAAAGGCTTTACACCTCCACCTGGCTGTAGCAAGTAGTCTTTGAGCTGCAGCACCCAGGTGGGACGGGGTGGCACAGCAATGTCCTTCTCCCCCTTGGACATTTCTGGAATTGCTGCTCTGAAAACAACTATCTCCACAAAGTTAAGAGTACTTCATTGGGCTGCTTATCAATTTTCTCTTGGTCAACCCCAACCAAAATGAAATCTATCCACATCTGTGAGCGTGATGGACCCAGGCCTGCATTCACAGCAGCCTCTAATTCCTTTTCCAAGCTCTGTAGCCAGGCCTCCAAGCACCCTGCCCACACCTGGAGGTCCCCATTCACAGCCGCTTCTAACTCCTTTTCTTTGTTTTTTTTTTTTGTGGGGGGGTTGTTTTTGAGACGGAGTCTTGCTCTGTCACCCAGGCTGAAGTGCAATGGTGCAATCTCGGCTCACTGCAAACCCCACCTCCCAAGTTCAAGCTATTCTCCTGCCTCAGCCTCCCAAGTAGCTGGGATTACAGGCATGCGCCACCACGCCTGGCTAATTTTTGTATTTTTAGTAGAGACAGGGTTTCACCATGTTGGTCAGGCTGGTCTCAAGCTCCTGACCTTGTGATCCGCCCACCTCAGCCTCCCAAAGTGCTGGGATTACAGGCATGAACCACCACACGCGGCCTTCTAACTCCTTTTCTGAGCTGTGTAGCTGGGCCCCTGGGTGCTCCATCTGTACCTGGAGGGCCCTTACTTGCACTGCATCCTTCAGGAACTGCGTGTGTACTTCTTGTAGCACCGTCAAAAATGCCCATCGAAATCTGCAGGCAAAAGCTTGCTCCTTCTCAGTTCTCTGCACTTCCAGTTGCTTCATCGCCTTCTCCATGCTCATGAGGGACCCATCCATCACCAGCCAGGTTTCCATCAGAGCCCATTCCAGCAGCACAGCTCAGGATCCTGTTCATAACACCAATCGTCAGGTTCTAACTGAGGTCTGAGGGGAGTAAGTGGGTGAGTGGCTGGTAGCTGGAAAAACACTCAAGGAATCGTAGACAGTTTTGACATGGCTTTACTCCCTCTCTGGGTGCAAGCCATATGTACAGCATCAGCAGGGTAATTATACCTTTAACAGACAATAGTGGCTCCAAGCCAAGCAAGAGTTCACATGGGTGATCACCTAATGTGCCTCACATGGTGTGGTTACATAATGTGTGGGGTTGTGCACCTGTGCTCCAAACTTGCTGAGTCATGCTGGACCAGATGTCTGCCTTGGCCTATTCTTGACCACAGCACATCCATTTTCCTTACAATCAGAATCCCCACAATAGCACACGCAAAGCTTTAACTGAGAACAGTTTAATGAAGACTATTTGCAGAGCTGTGGGCAGAGTTGAGGGAAACAACAAGGAATGGGGAAGCATCCAAGAACTAGCAACAGAGGAGACAGGAGCCATTGCAGCCCCCAGGCCTGCAGGGTCAAAGGGAAAGGATGCTGTTCTTGGAACCAACCAATGGGAGTGCTAGCCACAGGGAGAGGATTTTCCAAAACTGTGGCAAGGTGTGCAAGGACAGGGGAGAAAAATATCCAGACCTCTCTCCATGCCTACCTCCCTCCTCTACTAATACCTCCCTTTGGCCAAACCAACCAGAAAGCAGAGGGAAAGAGCTTGAGGTCCCCTACCAGGGTGCAGAGCAGGACACACCAGGGTGCAAGACAGAGCTGGGGAACCAAGGTAAAGGAGAATAACCCACCCAGGCTTGTATTCTTTTCTTTTTCTTTATTCTGCATTCCTTCTACCTCCATGTAGCCTCTTCTACCAAGAACAGGTAGAAAACTGAGTCCTTTAGCCATGCAGTCTCATGTTTTGAAAAAAAAAAAAAGTTTAAAAAAAAATTCTGATGAAAAGGAGTGTGAGAGAGAAAGAAGGGATTTGGAGGAAGTTAGCCTCCTATGGCTATCATTTCAAGCAGAGCTCAAACTGCAAATTATTTTTCATATTTTACTGAGAAAGATCATACAGATTTTAAAATGTTACAGAGTAGAAGAATGGTGTAAATGCACTCTGGAATAATCTTTAACCAGTAAAATGAAGCAAAGACATATCTTGCTTTTGACACAGAACAGTGGTGTCACTCCAATTTTGTAAAGCCTGACAAATGGACAATTATATCATTTAATTCCGAATCACTTAGCTTGAATGTGTTAAGAATATTTTCTTTAGTTTGGTACTCCACAGCACACACTGAAGATATACTCCAGCCTCCACTTTCCCCTTACACGCACAGGGATAAAGAAAATGCATTTTAAGATCATAAATGTTAAGGCCAAGGCAGGCAGATCACCTGAGGTCAGGAGTTCAGGACCAGCCTGACCAATATGATGACACCCCGTCTCTACTAAAAAAATACAAAAATTAGCTGGGCATGGTGGCACGTTCCTATAATCCCAGCTACTCAGGGGGCTGAGACAGGAGAATCGCTTGAACCCAGGAGGCAGAGGTTGCAGTGAGCCAAGATCACGCCATTGCACTCCAGCCTGGGCAACAAGAGCTAAAATTCCATCTCAAAAAAAAAAAAAAACCCCCACAAATGTTGTTGCAATGTCCTTGTCCTAATATACTCAGAAAAATCATAATAACAATCAATTCTGGGCCAGGCGTGGTGGCTCATGCCTATAATCCCAACCGGGAGGCTGAGGCAGAAGAATCACTTGAGTTCAGGAGTTCAGGACCAGCCTAGGCAACATAGTGAGACCTCATCTGTACTAAAAAAAAAAAAAAGAAAAGAAAAGAAATTAGCTAGGCATGGTGGCACATGCTTGTAGCATGTGCTACTCAAGAGGCTGAGGTAGGAGGATCTCTTGAGCCTGGGAGGTTGAGGTTGCAGTGTAGTGAGGTGCTGTGATTGCACCACTGCACTCCAGCATGGGCAACAGAACGAGACCCTGTCTCAAAAAACAAACAAACCAAACAACCAACTCTGGCTCAAAGAATCTCTACATAATAGTAAGCAGCATCTCTATGCATGCCCTTGGGTCATGTACTAGTGTGCTTGGGCTGCCATAAGAAAATATCACAGACTGGGTGGCTTAAACAACAGAAATGTACTTCCTCAAAGTTCTGGAGGCCAGAAGTCCAAGATCAAGGTATCGGCTTTTCCTAAAGTCTACCTATTTGGCTGGTAGATGGCTGCCTTCTCCCTGTGTGTTCACATGGGCTTCCCTCTGTGCATGTCTGTGTCCTAATCTCCTCTTTTTAAAAAATTTTTTATTATTATTTTTTGAGACGGAGTCTTGCTCTATCGCCCAGGCTGGAGTGCCGTGGAGCGATCTTGGCTCACTGCAACATCTGCCTCCTGGGTTCAAGCGATTATCCTGCCTCAGCCTCCTGAGTAGCTGGGATTACAGGCATGTGCCACCATGCCACCTAATTTTTGTATTTTTTAGTAGAGACGGGGTTTCATCATGTTGGCCAGGCTGGTCTCAAACTCCTGACCTCAGGTGATCCACCCGCCTCAGCCTCCCAAAGTGCTAGGATTACAGGCATGAGCCACCATGCCTGGCTGCTAATCCCCTCTTATAAGGACAGCAGTCACATGAGATTAAGGCCTACCCTAAAGACTTCATTTTAACTTAATCATTTCTTTGACAATCTTATCTCCAAATAATTACTTTCTGAGATACTGGAAGTTCAGACTTCAACAGATGAATTTTGAGGGAACACAATGCAACCTGTAACAGTCAATGTTTATTTCTTTTCTCCTGTACCACCCATGCCATTGCTTCCCAAAAAGAGGACCATTTTTGCTCTCATCTTCCCTTTGTTCACCCACTCAAAATGCATCATTCCTTCTTTCCTTTTGGGCCATGATATCTACTCTCAAGTATTAAAGCCAAATTATCTGACAAATTATAGGTGGCAAACAATTTGCTTCTTTCAGTTTGTGAGTATATCAATCTCCTAGGTGACAAGAGCTTTCTGGGGACAATGCTCATTACAGAAATATGGGACTAGCAAGGCAAGAATTTCAGGCATCTAGAAAGCTGAAAATAGGAATGTTCGAGGAAATGTGGAGATTTGCAGTTGGCCTCAATAAAGAGGAGATGTGTAGAAAGACCCAGCCCGGATCTGATGCAGGGTGGGATTTGAGCCCTTGTCAGTTCTCTCTGCAGGCAAGCAGCTGCCCTGCTTACGCTCCATAGATCCCACCACACCCTCACCCAGCCGCTCGGACCACCGCTCCAAACTCCTAAGGTGCCTCTCTGTTTTCACACATAGCCCCTCACATTCCTCCTCCATACAGTCTTCAAAGTCATTTTGGAAAACAATTTTATAGGGTGGTGGGATCAAGTATACCCCAAACCTCAGCATCATGCAATATACCCAGGTAACAAACCTGCACATGTAACCCCTGAATCTAAAATAAAAGTTGAAATTATTTTTTTAAAAAAAGAATTTCATAAATATTCTTAAATTTCATTCATTTTACAAACGAATAAAATTATGTCACAAATCTCCCCCAAGACCTCCTTAAACCCCTTTAACAAATTTCTATTGCTGTTAGAAAACACATTACTTCTAACCATGGTCTTATAGCAGAGGTGAGCAAACTATAGCCCCTATGCCAGATCTGGCCCACTGACTGTTTCTGTACAACCCATGACCCAAGAATGAATATTCCATTATTTAATGCTTAAAAAAAAAAAGTTTTATGACCTGAAAATTGCATGAAATTCAAATTATGTGTGTGCACAGTTGTCCTTACAGTCCTTATCTGTACAGTTTTTCTTAGTTATAAGAGCTTGAAATGAAAGAACTGTGCATATTCGACCTCATACAGAGTGGACAAAAAAAACAAGCCTAGTCTCTTAATGATTAAAATTGTAAGGCTACATTAAAGAGTGTGATACGTACTGTATTCCTGGTTGGTACCAAAGAGGTCTCCTGAGGCTTACATTTTTTTAGGCTTAAACTTATTAGTCTTCTGGCCGGGTGCGGTGGCTCATGCCTGTAATCCCAGCACTTTGGGAGGCCGAGGCGGGCGGATCACAAGGTCAGGAGATCGAGACCATCCTGGCTATCATGGTGAAACCCTGCCTCTACTAAAAATACAAAAAAAAAAAAAAAAAAAAAATTAGCCAGGCATGGTGGCAGGCGCCTGTGGTCCCAGCTACTCTGGAGGCTGAGGCAGGAGAATGGCGTGAACCTGGGAGGTGGAGCTTCCAGTGAGCCGAGATTGCGCCACTGAACTCCAGCCTGGGTGACTGAGCAAGACTCCATCTCAAAAAAAAAAAAAAAGTTATTAGTCTTCTAAACTGAAAATATACCATCCCATTCTCCAACATATTCACACTTTGTCACACAAGCATAGACATGCATACACACGCACACACACTTGCTTTTGTGTAACTATGATTTTCCCTATATAGCTACATTATTCTATCCACCTGGTTTCCAAAATAAAACTGGAAGTCATCTTTGATTCTGTCCTCTCCCTCTCCATTGACATTGGGCAGCTACCATTTGTTGCAATCTACCTCTTTAAAAACCCTGATATCCATCCTTTTCTCCCCCTAAGACAGCCGCCCAATCCCATCACTCAACACTCTGCAGTAAAAAGTCTGTCTCTTCCCTCAAGGAGCAGACCTATTTTTGCTTGGTCTTTGTGCCTCAGCTCCTGACAACACAGTGCCTGGCACCTAGTAGGGTCTCAATTGTGCTTACTAAATGAACGATTTTTCTTATGCAATCTCTTCCTTCATTTGCAAAACCATATGGGTGCCCAGGTGGTATGACTGGCAGGAAACCAAATGGAATACAGAAGTGATACAAAGGGACCTCCCTTAGAAATCTCCACTGGTGGAATGGATTTAACTCCCGAGCTAAAGTGTTATATTTCCGGGAGATCTGTGGTAATAATCAAATAGGTTCTCTAAGATAAGAATTATCAGATCAGTTCAGATCAATGTATTTCACCAACTCTCGAGATCCGGAGGGAATGGGACATAGGACAGGTGAGTTGGGGGGCGGTTAAGGAGGTCAAGTGAGATCCACAGCATAAGACATTGCCCCATGGAGGAACTGGGTCTGAAGGAAAATTACAGAACTAAAACTCAGGTCATTTAGGCTTTGCCTGTAAAATTAGATGTATCATAAGAAAGAAAAGCCAATAATTCATGTTTGAGTCAGAAATAGGAGAGGCTATACTTCCTGTCTGGGGCCACAGCCTCTTAGGCTCTGCTTCTACTTAGAGTAATAATTCTCATTCTAGACATGAATCTAATAAAACCATGTGTTTGGATTTCCTGGAATTTTTCTGACTGTGAATATAGACTTGTTCCCAAAAACTTCCACGTTCCATCTGCCCTCCTAAATGGGCAGTTTCCACGATGTCAGCAGAGGAAATGCAGGGAGCTGCCATGATGTCTGCCCGCTGCTGCCAGATCTCATCCAAGTGGCAGGTGAAGATTTATTCACACCCAGATACACAAGCCACTGAATTCATTTTTTAATTTATTGTCTGAGTGCAAATAGGAGGAAATAAGAGCTAACGAAATAATTCAGTTGGTCAGAAAGTGTTTTATATCTTATTTATAAGAGTGCTCTAAACCGAGTTGAATCATCTCCAGATCTACCAGATGTCACTGGTTAGAAGGTGCTACAAGTCACCAAGCTCCTCCCTCCCTCTTTTGCTGTTGTTCTCCTATTCTTTCTTCCTTATTTTCCTCCCTTCTTTTTCCTTCCTTCCTTCCTTCCTCCCTTCTTTTCCCCTCCCTTCCTCCCCTCCTCTCCTCTCTTCTTTCCTTTCTTCCCTTCTTTTTCCTTCCTTCCTTCCTCCCCTCTTTTCCCCTCCCTTCCTCCCCTCCTCTCCTCTCTTCTTTCCTTTCTTCCCTTTCTCCTATATTAGTTCTCTTGGGCTGCCATAAAAAAAATACCACAGGCCAGGCACAGTGGCTCATGCCTGTAATCCCAGCACTTTGGGAGGCCGAGACAGATGAATCACTTGAGGTCAGGAATTTGAGACCATCCTGGCCAACATGGTGAAACCTCGTCTCTACTAAAAATACAAAAATTAGCTGGGCATGGTGGTGCATGCCTGTAATCCCAGCTACTTGGGAGGCTGAGGCAGAAGAATTGCTTGAACCCAGGAGGCAGAGGCTGCCATGAGCTGAGATCACACAACTGCACTCCAGCCTGGGCAACAGAGTGAGAATCCGTCTCAGGAAATGAAATAAAATAAAATAAAGTAAAATAAAATAAAATACCACAGACTGAGTGGCTAAAACAACACAAATGTATTTTCTCACAGTTCTAGAGGCTGGAAGTCCACAATCAAGGTGCCAGCAGGGTTGGCTTCCTCTGAGGCCTCTTTCCTTGGCTTGCACATGGCAGCCCTCTTGCTGACTGCACAGGGTCTTGCCTCTGTGAAAACCTGTGTCTCTCCTCATGTCCTGATCTCCTCTCTCATTAGGACACCAGTCAGATTGGATGAGGACCCACCTTAAAAGCCCCATTTTAACTTAATCACCTCTTTAAAGGTCACATTCTGAGATACAAGGGCTGACTTCAACCTATGAATTTGTAGGGGGCACAATTCAGCCCATAACACACTCCCCCTTCTTCCTTTTCTTCCTTGTTGAGGGCTTATCACAGGCCAGATGCTACAGAGAGGAATGAGACAAAGAGAATATCACAGGCCAGATGCTACAGAGAGGAATGAGACAAAGAGAATCCCTAACACACACACACACACACACACACACACACACACACACACACAATGATGTTACCAAAGCTCTCTTGTTTTCGGAGAGTGGCTTCTTGGACTGAGACCAGTGTTGGCTTTTGTCACATTACAGTTTAGGGTGCAGCATGCCCCGTTCTGTTGAGCGGGGTAAGGGCCAAGACAGGGTGGGACAGTGATGACGACTGAGAGGAGTTTGACCCCTGGCTCTGCCTTTGACTTTATGAATAACATTGACAGGGGATCTGGGCTTCAAGATGCTCGCATGTAGAAAGAAGGGGTGGGATTCGATACCTACTCAAGCCCTCTCAGTCTCAGTCGATGATAGTACCTGAAAGACCCCCTTGATGTGGGAAGGGCTCAGGGAAGACCCAAGTCTTCCAAGGTCTGAAATATTCAAAGGAAAACAAACCAAAACTGGCTCTTTGAAACGCGTGTCTAGCAAGGAATATGTACTAAATATAAGCGATTCCTATTTCTACTGAAGTAAAAGATTAAAATTGCTTTTCTGGGTCAGGCCTTTGCAGGAGCAGAGCTTGTGAGAATTGGAAAGGCTGTTAAGCGCCAGGAAAAATATTCTGCAGAGAAGCAGCGTCACCTGCTGGGTTGCAGTGGTGTTGCATGTGATACGTGAAATGAATCGCCAGCCTGGGTTTCTACCGAATATGAAATCAGGAATATTAACCTTAATCAAAAGCTGAGTTTTCAAGACCACCAAACTGCGGAAAGATTTCTCCGCAGGTTAATTTTAGCCATGTTTTAGATTTATTTTTGCTTCAAACTATTCACCCAGGCTATACATCTTTCTTTATAAATCAGACTCAATGATAGGTGCTAGTAAAAGCCAGTTAGTCAAAATCTGTTATTTAGAGGACACAGCTAGGATCACAGGTCTGAAGTCTCCCTTAGTTCAGGCTTCATTAAACAGCCACCCAACTCATCAGCTTCCCAGACTTCCAAGTCTCCTTCCAGCTCTAGAATTTAACCACATGTATTTACTGAGTTCTGTTAAACACGGGAGATTTTGTGTACTGAAAGATGTATGGAGAAATGTAAGATATGTTCCCGATCTCTTGTTTTGGAGACTTGGCATTAAAGTATACGAAGATAAATAGTAATTATAAAAGTTAATAATCATGCTATTAAACAAATAAAGTATGTTCAAGAGTGGTATAGACCAATGGCTACTCTGAGAGCCAGTATTTCTGGCTGGGGGCAGAAAGAATTTAAGGGTTTCTTGAGCCACATGTGAAAAAATAACAAGAATTTTGATGAAATTCATGGATAATAAGAAAAACTGAAGTAAGCACCAAAAAATGGAGACCAAGAACATGTTAAACGTTTTTGATAAGAAAAAAATGAAATGTGCTTGAGAAACACCAGGAAAATCAATTTAACCTGAGTAGGAATTTTTAGGAGAATAGTTTGAGATAAGGCAGGAAAAGGAAGCTGAGACATGATGATTCTGTAAATGCAAGGATAAGGAAGTTTGAGCTTATTATTGTAAGCAATTGAAAAGCATTGAAGATTTCTGGGAAGGAAAATAAAGAGATAAGAACCGTGTCTTAAGAAGACTCACCTGGCAATCACATGCAGGAAGGAATGATTCTAAGATGTGAAAAGATGCCCTGAATGTGTAAAAGGCAGAGTGGTAGAAAGAGGATTTTCAAGGTCACAAATGTGTATGTAAAAGCAGAAGAGAAATCTGGCTCTTTGATACTTTTTTGTATCAAACAATATACTCTAACTTAAAATAATTCTTTTTTTTCTTTTTGTGAGACAGAGTCTTGCTCTGTCGCCCAGGCTGGAGGGCAGTGGCGGGATCTAGGCTCACTGCAACCTCTGCCTCCTGGGTTCACGCCATTCTCTTCCCTCAGCCTCCTGAGTAGCTGGGACTACAGGCGCCCGCCACCCTGCCTGGCTAATTTTTTGTATTTTTCGTAGAGATGGGGTTTCACTGTGTTAGCCAGGATGGTCTCGATCTCCTGACCTCGTGATCTGCCCACCTCAGCCTCCCAAAGTGCTGGGATTACCGGTGTGAGCCACCACGCCCGGCCAATTTAAAATAATTCTAAAGACATGAATGTAAGAGCTAAAACTATGAAACTGCTAGAGGAAAACTTTGGGGAAATGCTTCAGGACATTGATCTGGGCAAAGGGTTTTTGATTAAGACCTCAAAAGCTCAGGCAACAAAGTAAAAATAGGCAGATGGGATTACCTCAAGCTAAAAAGCTTCTGCACAGCAAAGGAAACCATTTTAAAAAGTGAAGAGACAACCTACAGAATGGGAGAAAACATTTGCAAGCTGTCCAACAAGGATAAATAACCAGAAAATACAAGAAACTCAAACAAGTCGATAGCAAAAAACAAACAAACAAGAAAAAAAACCCAAAATGATCCAATTAAAAAAATAAGCAAAAGATCTGAATAGACGTTTCTTAAAAGAAGGCATGTAAACGGCCAACAGGTGTATGAGAAAATGCTCAAACTACTAATCATCAGGTAACTGCAAATCAAAAACCACAACAAGAGAACATCTTACCCCAGTTGGAATGACTGTTGTCAAAAAGACAAAAATTAACAAATGCCGGTGAGGTTGAGAAAGGGGAACGCTCTGACACTGTTGGTAGGGATGTAAAGTAGTACAGCCATTATGGGAAACAGTATGGAGGTTCCTCAAAGAACTAAAAACAGAACTACCATATTAGCCAGCAATCCCACTGCTGCGTATATATTCAAAAGAAAGGAAATCAGTAATCAAAGAAATTTCTGCATTCCCATGTTTATTGCAGCACTATTCACAATAGCCAAGATATGGAATCAACTAAAATGCCCATCAATGAATGCATGGATAAAGAAAATGTGGTACATGTACATAATGGAATATTGTTCAGCCATAAAGAAGAATGAAATCTTGTCATTTACAGCATCACAGATGGAACTGCAGGTCATTATGTTAAGTGAAATAAGCCAGGCACAGAAAAACAAATATCACGTTTTCACTCATATATGGGAGCTTACAACGTTGATTTCATGGAGGTAGAGAACAGAATGATGGTTACCAGAGGCTGAAACGAGTGTAGAGGAGGGGAGATGGAGAGAGGGGGGTTAATGCATATAAACATACAATTAGATAGAAGGAATAAGTTCTAGTGTTCAATAGCACAGTAGGACGACTATAGTTAACAATAATTTATTGTATATTTCAAAATAGAGGAGAAGATTTTGGATGTTCTCAACACAAAGAAATGATAAATGTTTGAGGTGATTGATATTTTAATTATCCTGATTTGATCATTACACATTGTATGCATGTATCAAAATATTACATATACCCCCAAAATATATGCAATTGTGATATGTCAATAAAAAATACAAAAAATAATAATTCTCTATATTAACCAAGGGAATGGTCACATAGAAGGAAAGAAAATGAAAAGGAAGAAAAAAAACAAAGCTAAAGAGAAGGATTCTGACCCAAAGCCTAAGAGAAGCATTGACAGTGTTTTAAAGACCCCTGAGACATCTAGAAGAATAAGAATTGAGAAAAGAATTGGGAAAAGAATTGGTTAGATATTGTTTCACATTGTAAATAATGCATAAATAATGAATTAATTAATTGATTGACTAATTATTTAATTTTCTTTCATTATAAAGGTTTGGGCAGGAGGGAGACTTAGAAATCATCTTCCTCTCAGGACAGTAAGAATTTGTGCAACAACTTTTTAAATAGCCTTCCAACTTCAGCGTTGGGTTCAATAATGTGAGGTCACTCCTGTGCTAAGTGGACTATCCAAAGACTTGCAAACCCCCAGAGGTAGGTATCAGATATGATTACACATATCACATATGATTACACATATCTCAACACCCGTTTTTCCTCCAAAGGTTAGATCACCACAGCCATTCCAGATTGTCCATTTTGTCAATGTCCTTCTACATACAGGGGCCAGCATTACTGAGCACATTGCCTTAAAAGTGTCCTAAAAATCAGAGTATTGAAGAGGATGATAACATCTCCCTGCTTTGGTTCACAGAGCAGAGCCTGTAAGTGTGCTCAGTCTGTGTCTGTGCAGGACAAGGGGGAGGATCTTTTTATTAGATACTCAAGTAAACAAGGTTACTTCAGTCCTACACTTGTGCACTTAACTGTGCTGAACCTAAATGTGGCATGTTTTTGTTACTCCCTTTAGTGTTTTATTTTTTTGACACCATTTCAGCCCAGACCTAGCACTAGATCTTGTACCTGGAAAGTATTTAATATTTGGTGGATAAATAAATCAAAGGATATACTTTTTAAATTTACATTCTGTCAGCACATATGTTTACACTTCTTCTCAGTTTCCAAACATTTGAAAATCTGACAGGCATACTATATCAGTTAGGGATGCTTTTGGCAGCAAGTAACAGAAAAATTTGTGCACAAAAACCTAAACACACGAGTTTAATTTTTCTCACATAACAATAAATCTGAGAGTAGGCAGCCCTGGGCTCATGTTGCCAGTGACACCATTAGGGACCACATTTCCTTTCATCTTTTCAGATTCATTATCCTTAGCAAGCTTACTTTCATCTTCACGCTTTTTGTCCCTTGGTCTCAAGACACCTAACTCACCTACAGACATCACACGCACATTTCGGCCAAGAACCAAGGGAAAGGGCAAAGGGACAAATTCCATGCCAGCTGGGTCTGTCCCCTTTGTATCAGAAAAGTAAGAACTTTCCCAGAAGTGTCACTAACCATACTTTCTTTTGCATCTTATCAGCCAGAACTGGATCACGCAGTCATCCTTAGACTAATGACTGGCCAAGAGGAATAACTGGCTTAGAATTACTATTAATTCCCAGGGACTAAGGGTGGGCCCTTCCTCCCTGAAACAAAAGGACTTCTGCTACTACCCAAATAAATTTAAGTTCTGTTAGCAGGAAAGGAGGGATATGAATATTGGGTCAATAAAGACAAGTACCTAGCACACATGCCTTCCACAATGTATATTTAGATAAGCAAGTCTTTGTGTGACTTCATTCAAGGTCATCAAAATCATGTCACTAATACAGAATTTAATAGAAGACCCTGGAAATGACTTGTTTTCCTCCCCGTTGAGGTTATTAATTATCCACCATGAACCTAGAATAGGAACTTTTAAAAACCTTAAAATGTGCACAAGTGTTCCAATTTAGAATTTTAGGCCTGGCTACTGTATTAGTCCATTCTCATGCTGCTAATAAAGACCTACCTGAGACTGCGTAATTTCTAAAGGAAAGAGTTTTAATGGATTGATGGTTCCACATGGCTGAGAAGGCTTCACAATCATGGCAGAAGACAAATGAAGAGCAAAGGGACGTCTTACATGGTGGGAGGCAAAGAGCACGTGTGCAGGGGAACTGCCCTTTATAAAACCATCACATCTCCTGAGATGTATTCACTATCATGAGAACAGCATGGGAAAGACCCATCCCCATGATTCAGTTACCTCCCACCAGGTCCCTCCTATGGCATGTGGGGATTATCACAATTCAAGGTGAGATATGGGTGGGGACACAGCCAAACCATATCAGCTACTTTGATATTCTACCAACACCCAACACTTCATTTCTTCACCTTATGCTCTGTGTCTGTCTACCATAAGAATCTGAGTTTGTTGGCTGGGTGCAGTGGCTCATGCCTGTAATCCCAATACTCTGGGAGGCCGAGGCAGGCAGATCACGAGGTCAGGAGATCAAGACCATCCTGGCTAACAAGGTGAAACCCTGTCTCTACTAAAAATACAAAAAATTAGCCGGGCGTGGTGGCACACGGGAGGCTGAGGCAGGAGAATCACTTGAACCCGGGAGGCAGATGTTGCAGTGAGCCGAGATCGTGCCACTGCACTCCAGCCTGGGTGACAGAGTGAGACTCATCTCAAAAAAAAAACAAAGAATCTGAGTTTGTTTAGGGTAATGATTATGTCTTACCCATGTCCAGACATCACCAACACCTAGCACGACAGTTAGCATGAGCTCAATGAATATTTATTTTTAAAATAAAGTCCAAGTTATTGATGGATTAGATAGTATTATAACATGAATCTTCTATTCTCATTAGAAAGACTGTCTTGGAAATACATTTTTTGGTGCTACTAACATTTCAGCAAGTTGATTTTCTTCTTGTGTGTATCTACTATGGAAGCTATACATGCAATGCATACTTAAGAGTCAATACACTTGTACATCTATACAATGAAATATGACTCGGCAAGATAAAGGAACAAACTACAGATATGCACCATGATGTGGATGAATCTCAAAAGCATTATACTCAGTGAAAGATGCCAGGCAGAAGAGGCTACATGTGCTGGGACTCTATTTATATGAAATATCCACAAAAGGCAAGCTATAAAGATAGAAAGTAGATTCGTGGTTGCTAGGGACAGGGGATAATGGAAATCAGCAGTAAATGTGCATGAGGGATGGAATTGGCATGATGAAAATGTGCTAAAACAGATTTATGGTGATGGTTGCACAACTTGGTACATTTGCTAAAAAAAATCACTTGAAAACAGTGATGTGCAAAATATGCTCTGATAACCATTTTAAAATCAGTTTAGGACTCTGGAAGTTTTCTGGCATTCTTAAGAAAGACCAGCACCTATCTGCATAACGTTCCGAGTAGACATGAGCATCCCTCACAGGAGGGCAGTTTTCAAATGCGAGAACACAGAGGCATTCGAGGAGCATATTACCCCCAGATAAATTTTTGTTTGACATAGGGTCTCACTATATTGCCCAAGCTGGCCTCAAACTCCTGTGCTCAAGTTATCATCTCACTTGTGCCTTAGTCTCCCAGGTAGCTGGGACTACAGGTGTGGACCACCATGCCCATTTCCCCCCCGATAAGTCTTTAATGGAGCCTCCAATACACCAAGATTAAAGTTTCCAACATCGGCACTGGCAAAACTATAAGGGCTTCTTCTCCACAAGACCCACAGGAGATGCTCCCTGGGTTTATGTGCCCTTCCCCACGACAGACCTTCACATCAGCGCTGCAACTGGATTCAAGTGTCAGATGTGCTAGTTAATGCTGTGGGTCCCAAAGGAATGAGACGTGTAATTCTGACTAATTTCAACTGAAGATAAGTGCAATGTCTCTACAAACAAAAACAACAATAAAAAGATCTTTTACTGTGTCAAACATGACTACTTCTTAGTGTATCTCTTACTTGTTTGTTATAAGTATGCTTTAAAAGTCTCTCTCCTTTTTCCATTTCCCACTTTGAGTTCCTCTAGAAGGACTCCCTTCTGTTACTCTTTATACATGCACTGCCTCACAGAGGAGGTAGAAAGGCCTCAGGATGGGAAAACTGAGGGGAAAAAAGCAAAACCATCATGCCACCTAAAAACTAAACTTAAGAGTATTCCTACCTCTTGCTGCATTTTTCTTTTTTCACATTATACCATCAACACCTTTCCTTATATTAAAATTCGTGTTTTGTTCTGGTAGTAGCTCTCCCACATAGTATTCACAGCATTTTGCTGCTCTGGCTGGAGTGGGTGTGAGAAGCTTGGACTCTCCCACACTCAGCCTTCCCAAGATCATCATGGGAGACCCCCAGGGCTCTGTGGAACACAGTTTGAAAGGAATGATTGGCAGCATCCACTTTAATGGTTGAGTAGCATTTTATTTATGGATGAACCATAATTTTCTAAACATATTCCCTTTGTTGGCTATAAAGTTTATGTCCAGGTTTTTAAACATAAGATTGTAGTAAGCAGCATGTAGCTAAATCATTTTGCATATTCAGGATATTTTCTGAAACTTCTAAAAGTGTTACTGGGGTTCAAATTTCTGCACACCTGTATACAAGTTGAAAAAGTACACTCTAAAAATTTTGTTCCGATTAGCCTCTGGCAGAAGTGCATGAGTGTTTGACTCCTTAGTAACTGAGTAGTGTCCTCTTTTTTAAATCCCTGCTGCCAAGCTGATAGGTAAAAAATTGTGTTCATTATGTAAATTTACAATTCTTTGAATACTAATGAGGTTCGACATTTTTTCTATTTTGATTTGCTTTTTATGCTGTTAGGTTATTCTGCTCTCATTAGCATTTTTTTTTTTTTTTTTTTTTTTGCAATGGAGTTTCGCTTTTGTTGCCCAGACTGGAGTGCAATGGCATGATCTTGGCTCACCGCAACCTCTGCCTCCTGGGTTCAAGCGATTCTCCTGCCTCAGCCTCCTGAGTAGCTGGGATTACAGGCACCTACCACCACACCCTGCTAATTTTGTATTTTTAGTAGAGATGGCGTTTCTCCATGTTGGTCAGGCTGGCCTCGAACTCCCGATCTCAGGTGATCTGCCTGCCTTGGCCTCCCAAAGTGCTGGGATTACAGGCGTGAGCCACTGCACCTGGCCTAGCACTTTGCTTTTTAATTGGCAATTCAGTTACATTTCCTGGGAGGAAAACATTGGCTCATCTTCAGCTATCCTTGAGCCCAGACTCAAGTTTATGTTTCAAGTACTGGCCAGCAAGACAGACTCCAAGTTGCATTTCAGGTCAGAATCCGTGCATTTCTGGATCACTCTCCACTACTTTCAAGTGCATGACCATCTCTTGAAGCACAAATTTCTTGGGCACCTAATTTAATTTAACAACCTCAAAGAGTTCTTTGTGTCATCTTTGAGAAGAAAGACAAGCTCAGAAGTCTTGGAGGCAGCAATCAGATAAGCACCTTGCCAGAGAATCTTTGCTGAAAAATAAATTTAAATAGCAATTAATGCTTTTGTGTAAAGTTAAAGAGGAGTCTTGAGAATGTGACAGTCCAGCTGAGCATAGTAGCTCACGCTTGTAATTCCAGCACTTTGGGAGGCAGAGGCAGGCAAATCACTTGAGGTCAGGAGTTTGGGACCAGCCTGGCCAACATGGTGAAAGCCTGTCTCTACTAAAAATTAGCTGGGTGTGGTGGCAGGCACCTGTAATCACAGCTACTTGGGAGGCTGAGGCAGGAGAATCACTTGAACCCAGAGGCAGATTGGTCGCTGTGAGCTGAGAGCACACCACTGTACTCCAGCCTGGGCAACAGAGCAAGACTCTGTCTCAAGAAAAAAAAAAAGAGAGAGAGAGAGAGAGAGAATGTGATAACCTAGCTCACCTTTGAGAAGTCCTTGGGATTCGCATTGTCATTGCTTAGTCAATCTCACCTGCCTGTTTGCTTTCTTTCCTTCCTTCTTTCTGGCTTTCCTTTCTTTTCTTTCTGCTTTTAGCACCTCCTATTTGACAATACCTATACAAGACATTGTGGGATTTCAACAACAAAAAAGTAGTGTAATAAACTCTGTCCCAAAGGTGTGCATAGGACAAACATTCAGAAAATAATTTTAAAATTACCTCTTTCCTTTTGAAAAATGATGTGTTAATGCTTTTGCTTTCTACAACCTAGTAAAAGGGAGATTCCCAAAGGTGAATTATTGATATTTAAAATTTGTTATATACAAAAATAGCAAAAGTTCATTTAAAAAATTTAAGCAATAAAAACTATAAAGCCCAGAGTAAAAGTGCCCCAATGCATGCACTCTAACATGGAAAAGAAGTCACAGATGTTATAATCCCCAGAACAAAGGCATGAGTAGTACTTTGCAGACACTTTCCCATGTTCATACACATATGGAACATATATGTAACAAAATGCTGCTTGAGTTCTCTCCTTTTGTCTTGAAATCTTGGCTAAATCTTCAAAGCTGAAGCCAGTCATTTCAACAAAGCCACACATTCTAAACACAGTGCCAAAGAGTTGCCCAAATCACCCTTTGGCCTTATAAAGAGTTGGCTAAGCTGGCCCTTCTACCTTGCCCGTCCACCCCATCTAGCTTCTAGAAGCAGAAGGTCAGTCTCCTGAAGGAGAAAGGGAATCATCCAGGTAGTGAGGTGCATGCCCAGGGAAAAAGTGCTTTGGCAGAACCAGGAATGTCCCCCTCCAATCCCTCAGCCCAATCCAACCAAAAAGGGCACCAAGAGTGCCAATCATAGAGAAGGAGGGTGTCAGCACCAAAAGGAGACTGGCATCTGTGTGCAACTGCATGCTTACTCAGCTGTGGGACTTTGTGAATGAGCCTGCAATGTGTCCCTTCACATGCAAACACCTAGAAACTGGCACCTGCTTTTCACCTGGAGATTCTGAAGGCACTAGTGTCCTCATCCCCCCTGAGGGCACTAAGGCTGACTGGAGCTGCACAGAAGAGAGAACAGCAGCAGGATAAGGCGCCACACTCACCATTCAGCATAGCAATGGTGTGTGGTCTGAGTCCCTGGTAATTAGGAAAACACAAATGTAAATATTGAAACACCATTATCTGACAGGTTGGCAAAAATGTAAAAGATTGATAAAAATCCTGTGTTGGAAAAAGTGTGTGGAGAAAGGCACTCATACATTATATATAAGACTATGTCTTGGTCTTTTTTCTGTTGCTACAACTGAATACCACAGATCAATGTGTAAAGAATAGAGGTTTATTTAACTCACAGTTCCAGAGGCTGAGAAGTTCAAGGGCATGGCACCAGCATCTGGTGAAGGCTTTGTGCTGCCTCATAACACGGTGGAAAGTACCACAGGGCAAGAGAGGAAGCAAGAGGAAAGCAAGAAAGCCCAAGTCACTTTTTATAACAACCCACTGTGACAGTAACTAATCCACTAGTCCCAAGACAGCAAGAAATCACTCACTTTCTCTAACCAGCATTAATCCCTTCATGAGAGTGGATCCCTCATGATCCAAGGGCCTCTTAAAGGTGCCACCACCTGTCAACAGCTTTACATTGAGGACTAGCCTCAACATGAGTTTTGATGGGGACAAACCATATACAAGCCATAGCTAACTACAAATATAAATACCTACTTTGGATGACAATCGTCAGTGTCTATCAAAATGTTAAAGACATATGCCTTTTCAGCCAACAATTCCACTTCTGGCACTCTATTTAAAAAAAATAATAATCTTCCAAACTTTTTGAGAGATGATTTCTATCCCATCAGTGTGGAGGTAGGAAGAGCAGAACTGGTGGGAGGCTTTGAACAAATTCACATAGGGAACAAAGAGAATGACTGTGAGGATGAAGAAGAGGAGACTGACTAGAGATAGTTAACAGGTTGAATTAACAGGACTTAGAGGCTCTCATGGATTGAATTGTGTCCCTCAAAAATGTATACTGAATTCCTAATCCCCAGTACCCGTGAATGTGACCTTATTTGGAAATGGGGTCTTTGCTAATGTAATCAAGTTAAGATGAGGTCATATTCACACATTAGGGGGGTCCTAGTCCAATATGACTGATGCCTTTATAAAAAGAGGAGAGATACAGACATACAAGGAGAATGTCACATGATGATGGAGGTAGAGAAAGGAGCGATGCCTCTACAAGCCAAGGAATGTCAAGGATTGCCAGGATTACCAGAAAGGCATAGAACGGATTCTCCCCTGCAACCTTCAGGAAGAGCACGACCTTGCTGACAACTTGGTTTTGGACTTCTAGACTCCAGAATTATGAGAGCACACATTTCTGTCATTTCTGTTGTTTTCAGCCACCCAGTTTGTGGCACAGTGCTCCTCTTTATCCACTGTTTCACGTTCCACAGTTTTAGTTATGTGTGGTCAACTACAGTTTGAAAATATTAAATGGAAAACTCCAGAAGTAAACAATTCATAGTTTTCAATTGTGCACCATTCTGAGTAGTGTGATACGATCTCACACTGTCCACTCCATCCCACCGGGACATGAATCATCCCTTTGTCCAGCGGATCCATGCTGTAGACACTGACCACCTGCAAATCACTTAGGAGCTGGCTCGGTTATCAGATTAAAAAAAAAAAAAGGCCACAGTATATATAGGGTTTGGCACTATCAGTGACTTCAGGCATCCAATGAAGTCTCAGAACATATCCCCCACAGATAAGGGGGAACTACTGTATTCTGTTACAGCAGCCCTGGGAAATGAATACAGAGGCCAACTGGCAAAAGTGGCCAGGAACAGAGAAATCAAAGATGACTTCAGATGAGTCTGGCTTGGGCCACTGTGTCCACACTAGTCCCGTGAACTATGCTGATAGATGTAGAAAACATAGAATGGGGAGCAGCTGGGTTGGGGCAGGACGTGAGTAAGGAATTTAATGTCTGATGTGGTAGGTCATGGCCCAGGGTCCACCTGTGTGGACATGTCCAGTCAGCTAAGCTGAGCAGAGAGGCCAAGATAGCCTGGACTATGGGAAATGGGTCTAAAGAGATGTCAAATTCAGTTTGAAATGTGTTAGCATTCAGATTGGAAAACCTTCACCTTCATTCTCTCTAAGGTGAGAGAGACCTTACTCCATGGTAGAGAAATGCACCTCTCAGCAGAAACGCACCCAGAACAAGCATGGTGAGTTCTGGGATCTAGGTCCCTTTCCTGCTGAACAAGGATCCCCATCCTCACTGACTCTTTAGAGCTAGTGTGGGTCCGCTCTGGCCTCTGGGCTTCCCCGTGAGCTGGACAGCACAGCTCCTCAGAGCATTGTGGAGACATCCTAAGAGTAGAGCCGTGAGGCAGGGTCTCGGGGGACCTGCCTCTAACTTGGGGTGTGGTCTGGCCTGGGCACTTAACGACTCAGAGCCTCTCCCTGGAAACCACTCACTGGGAAGTAACAGTGGAGCGATGCAGAAAGGAAGGTGAGAACCAAAGTAACCCCATAGTTAGTTCAAGCATTTTCTTTTACAGAGGAGCAATATCAGACACGCAGAAGTTAAGTGGTGTATTCAAGGTCACAGACAAATGGGTTTTGAAGCTGGAATTGAAAAGTGCTTTTTTCATTAAAGCATTTCTAAGGTCTCTTTCAGTTTTTAAATCCTCTGGTTATAAAAGCAATTTATAAATTTATAAATAGAATGGGGTGCTAGAAGTTTCTAAATACCACCAGACACCAAAAACTGCTGTTTAAAGAGAGGAACTAATTGGAATTCATCACAATTCAGAGGCCACACATTAATTCTGTGCACTGGAGCAAGACCTGTATGGCAGATCATTTGAATGCAGGAGGTCAGTCAGATTGATTGCTTCTTTAGATCTTCAAGAACATTCAAGAACACTGTCAAAACCTTTCTATTACAAACATTTTCATGTTGGATTTTCAATAATGTTTCCTGCTATACAGAAATGGGGCGGCTTGAAAACTTGCCCCTGCATGCCCCCATCCCAACTCAAAAAGGAAAACAAATGTGGTTGCAGCAGCTTTGCCCTAAAGTCAATATCCAGACAGAAACTGTGAAAAATAGCAACCAGTCGCTTCCCCAGGTGATCTGTTTATTGAAAATGAGCTTCCCTCAGGCCACATGGATGTAGGCTCCAGGGTCTGAGCTAGACTTTGAATGTGTTTGACAAATGAAGAGAGAGGACTAGAGAGGTGTTCCCCTGCCACCAGCCACATCCAGATGTAATCACAGACCAAGGCTGGCTGCTGCTGGAAGCTGAGCCTCCCCAGGCAGAGAAGAAAGCAGCATCTCCTACCCTCCACCCACCCACCCATCCTAACTCCTCTTTCTCTTTTCTGTCTTGGACCATCCAGATTTCCCCCGAGCTTCCTTTCTCTTTTGTCTTCAATCTTACTCTCCCCTCTCTGCTCCTCTTTCTATCTCTTTCATATCTTCCTCTTGACCATGTAGGTCTCTTCTCCCTAATACCCAACCCCAACTCTGGTCTGTCTATTCCTGGACAGACAGAAATGAATTCACTTTCAACCAATAAATATCAATAATTCCAATGCCATGAAAAGGCTAGTCGTATGGTAATGAGTAGAACCAATCCTCTCCTCCCAATAGGGTGCAGTGACTCCAAATGGTCATGGGCTGGCCACCATGGAATCATCAGCCCCAGGAGGATACACCAAGCTCCATAAGGCAGTGCCATCTTGGTTCTCAGGTTCTCTGAATGGCCAAACATCGAAATCACCAGAATGGAAAATTGAGCATGTATAGGAAGCTCTCCTTCCACTCCCAACATAAAGAATGGGTAGAAATATACGAGTGTGTGTGTGTGTGTGTGTGTGTGTGTGAGAATGCGCTAAATGCCACTAAACTGTACAATTGTTAAAATGGTAAATGTCATGTATATTTTACTACGATAAAAATAACAAGGACAGCCAGAGTCAATCAGTGCAAAGATAGGGAGAATATGAGGTTATAGTCATTGGAAAGAAAGGCCACCTGAGGGTGTGCGTGTGGACAGAGATAGAGACAGATAAAATTTATGTAACATAGTCAAATTCAAAAGCAAGAAATGAAAATTTGAGAATAGGACCTTTAAGGACACAAGAGTGAGAAGGTGTTAAAGCCAGGTAGCCCTCAGTGAGTTAAGAGGAAATATGTAATTCAGAACTAGGGTTGAAGCCCCAAGCACCTGCTCAGCAGATGTTGGAACTGTATTCTATGCATTAACGTGAAAAAGCCAAATGCTATCACTGAAGGATGACCAGAAAACTCTACCCAAAGGTTATAAACATACTAGCATTTCTTCCAATAACTCTAGAGGCTGATCAAACCATAGCTCTAACAATGGTCCCTCTCTGAAGACTTTTATCTAGGCAGAAATCAGGACCAGAAGAATCTTTGCAATGAGCCGGGCATGGTGGCACCTGCAGTCCCAGCACTTTGGGAGGCTGAGGCAGGCAGATCACGAGGTCAGGAGTTCAAGACCAGCCTGACCAACATGATGAAACCCTGTCTTCACTAAAAATACAAAAATTAGCCTTGGGTGGTGGTGCATGCCTGTAATCACAGCTACTCAGGAGGCTGAGGCAGGAGAATTGCTTGAACCCAGGAGGCAGAGGTTGCAGTGAGCCAAGATTGTGCCACTTCACTCCAGCCTGGGCAACAGAGTGAGACTCTGTCTCAAAAAAAAAAAAAAGAAAAAAAGGAAAAAAAAAGAATCTTTGAAATGAAATCTCTTCCAACCCTGTACCTTGGGTCTCATGTTAGCAAATAAGCAGTTAGCATAGAAATAGACCTTTGGTTTGCAAAGCTGAAACTTTGGAATTTTGCCTGGAACCAATCATTACTTTATTTGCCCAAATCCTGTACCAGACATAGGTCATATGCATCCAACAGGCACCCCTTATTGGGTTTTTATGGATGTTCCTTAACAGCTACATTGTTGGCCAGGCCATTTAGAGACACTCAGCTGGAAACACCAGCTGCTTCACCAAAGTTATGAATACCGCTGAGCCTTCCACCGAGGGTTGTAAAGCCTTAATGGAGTGGCAGCACAGTAGGGCAATTCAGGCCGATTTAGATTTTGTAGCATGTGCATAAATGACTGTTTCCTGTCCTGCTCGGATTTTTCTGTTCGAACCCTTTCCATCCACGTGGGATAGTCACCTCCAGAATACTAACCTAAGGAAGGTGGTCTCCACTTATCCAGGCTACTGACATATGGATTTACAAAGAGTTTTTCCATTCCCTCAGACGCTAATGCCTTCCCTTTGTACAGAATGTTTAACATTTACTAAATACTTTCACGGTACCATCCAGTTCCTATGAAGTAGGTAATAGGGCCGGTGTTATTATCCTTGAGATAAAGAGGTCCAGGGAGGTTTTGGGACTTGCCGAAAGATGCACAGAAAAGCTGGAGCTTGCAGGTGTCCAGTCCACTCTACCAGGTGTCCAGGTGGCCTTTTCTTCCAATGACCATGACCTTCCATTCTCCTTGTCTTGACATTGATTAATTCTGGCTCTTTATTTTTATTGTGGTAAAATATATGTAACATAAAATGTACAATTTTTAAGTGTACAGTTCAGTGGCATTAAATATACTCACACTGTTGATTCATCCTTATGCACCATAGGCAGCACAGGCATCAAGATGTCCAACCGAGTGGTCCGCTGGGAAGCCAGCCACTCTGGGAACTGGTACGCAGCCTCAGGACCACAGCTGAATGCACAGCTAGAAGGTTGGCTTTCACAAGTAAAGTCTACAAAAAGACCTGCTAGAGCCATTATTGCACCCCATGCAGGATATACGTACTGTGGGTCTTGTGCCACCCATGCTTATAAACAAGTGGATCCGTCTATTACCCAGGAAATTTTCATCCTTGGGCCTTCTCATCATGTGTCCCTCTCTCAGTGTGCACTTTCCAGTGTGGATATATATAGGACACCTCTGTATGACCTTCGTATTGACCAAAAGATTTACAGAGAACTGTGGAAGACAGGAATGTTTGAACGCATGTCTCTGCAGACAAAGATGAACACGGTATTGAAATGCATTTGCCTTGTACAGCTAAAGCCATGGAAATCCATAAGGATGAGTTTACCATTATTCCTGTACTGGTTGGAGCTCTGAGTGAGTCAAAAGAACAGGAATTCAGAAAACTCTTCAGTAAATATCTAGCAGATCCTAGTAATTTCTTTGTGGTTTCTTCTGATTTTTGCCATTGGGGTCAAAGATTCCGTTACAGTTACTATGATGAATCCCACGGGGAGACTTATAGATCCATTGAACATCTAGATAAAATGGGTATGAGTATTATAGAACAATTAGACCCTGTATCTTTTAGCAATTACTTGAGGAAACACCATAATACTATATGTGGAAGACATCCCTTTAGGGTGTTAAATGCTATCACAGAGCTCCAGAAGAATGGAAGAATATGAGCTTTTCCTTTTTGAATTATGCCCAGTCAAGCCAGTGTAGAAACTGGCAAGACAGTTCAGTGAGTTACGCAACTGGAGCGCTCACGGTTCCCTGAAGCTCTGAATCCTCAGGGAGGCCACCTGCACATTCTCATACTCTGTCCAGGGTCCCAGCCTAGCCTTTACCAAAATACTGGTCCTGGTTTGGGGGGATTCTGAAATCTCAAACTAATAGAACTTTTCTTCTCTTTTTTTCTAGTAGGCATAGTCCTTCCTTAATTTCAACTCATTAAAAAATGCTTTATAGTTTAGGGCAGTGGAAGGAAGGCTGGCATCAAAATATTTTGATCAAAAAAGGTAACAATGTAAAGGCTCAGTTGTGGCAGACAGCTTTTTGAAAGTAACTTGAAAAGCATTTACCGTATCCTAAATTTGCACTCTTTGCAGACTTGTGCACATATATTCCGCTTTCAGAATAGTTTTGCAAATTGTACACAAACAAACAAAAAGGTGGAAGCTTTTCAATAAAGAAATTGCATTTATAAATGATCTGTATTATAATAAATCTCCAGTTATAGTCAATTACTACCCATGTTGTACAACAGATACCTTCTATTTTAGTTGCTAACAAACGGCTACACAATACAAAATAAATAAATAAATAAATAAATTCACATTGTTATGCAACCATTATCATCAACCATCTCCAGAACTTTCTCCTCATCCCAAACTGAAACTCTGTTCCTATTAAACAGTAACTTCCCATTCCACTCTTCCCCTAGCTCTGGGAACTACAATTCTACTTTCTATTCTCTGAATTTGACTACTCTGGGAACCTCATGTAAGTAGAATCACATAGTATTGGTTCGGTTTCTGGCTTTTTTCACTTGGCATAATGTTTGCAAGGATCATCCATATTGTAGCGTGTGTCAGAATTTCAATTCTTTTTAAGGCTGAATAATATCCTATTTCATCTCTATATACAACCTTTTGTTCATCCATTCATTCATTGATGGTGCCCTGCACTCCTATTTCCTTTTTTAGGAAATAGCATGTCCCTCTTTTTTTTTTTTTTTTTTTGAAACGGAGTCTCACTCTGTCGCCCAGGCTGGAGTGCAGTGGCGTGATCTCGGCTCACTGCATGCTCCACCTCCTGGGTTCACGCCATTCTCCTGCCTCAGCCTCCTGAGTAGCTGGGACTACAGGCGCCTGCCACCACGCCCGGCTAATTTTTTTGTATTTTTAGTAGAGACGGGGTTTCACCATGTTAGCCAGGATGGTCTCAACCTCCTGACCTCGTGATCCTCCCGCCTTGGCCTCCCAAAGTGCTGGGATTACAGGCGTGAGCCACTGCGCCTGGCCCACTTTTTTTTTTTTTTTTTTTTTTAAGAAATTATCTTCCCTGTTGGGTAAAGTCTGGTGGAAGTATTAAGATTTTCTGGGCAGAAAACAACTCAAACAGCTGCTTTCTCTTAGAACTTAAAACCCAAGCAACCTGATAAATAGAATAAAAATGAAATAGGCTTTTAGAAAATATATACACAGGTCTACCCAGGCAAGGCTGAATCATAGTTTTGGCTACATAGAGATGTTCCCATTCTAATTCATTTCCAAGTCTGGCTTTCCACCCTTCCCTTGGATTATGCAATTTACACCATGGCCAATGTTAGATTCTGCTGCTGGAAACCAAAGAATTCTCACATTCATCAAAACTAAATAAGGGGTACCCCACTCTACAGCCTCCATTCTAGCTATGGGCATGACTTATTTCCTCCTTAAAGAATGCATCTAGGCCGGGTGCAGTGTCTCACGCCTGTAATCCCAGCACTTTGGGAGGCCGAGATGGGAGGATCACTTGAGGTTAGGAGTTTGAGACCACCCTAGCCAACATGGCAAACCCTGTCTCTACTAAAAATACAAAAATTAGCTGGGCGTGATGGTGGCCACCTGTAATCCCAGCTACTCGGGAGGCTGAGGCAGGAAAATCACTTGAACCCAGGAGGTAGAGGTTGCAGTGAACCGAGATCGCACCACTGCACTCCAGTCTGGGCAACAGAGCGAGACTCCTCAAAAGAAAAAAAAAAAAGAATGCATCCAGTGTTTATTTTTGTATCAACTTACATAGATTTGTGGGGACAAGATGCAGAATGTGGAATGTAGGGGGTAAGGAGAGGGGAAAACAGGATAGAACTGTGGTATCCTCTATTTGTCCTGTAGATGAACTTGAATTTCCTTTAAAAACCTATTTAGATTCACCTTTGCTTATTTTTATGTCAAATCTGGGCCAAAGATATAAGAACATAGCTATCAGTATTTCCAGGCTTTACAATTCCTTCCAGTCTGGTCTCCTCAGATATCTTGGGGGTCTTTGAAATGTGTTTCTAGGTCTATTTTCCTAAGTGTTCTACAATACCAAATACAATCAGTAATGCTCCTGCTTTCTCCTACAAAAAAAAGTATTCTATTTCCCTCAAAATATTCATTCAATCAGTCAACAAATATTAACTGAACACTTAAAATATACCAGGCACTGGGCTAAGTCTATGGACACAGCAACAAAAGGACAGACATGCCCTCTATCCTCAGGAAATGTGCCTTTCAGTGGGAGAGGTCGGTAGTAACTAAATGATAGGGCAAAAATATGTAAAATTCCAACTCAGCTAGCTGAGAACTTTGCAGCAGGATGCCACCTGGTCAGGGATGCAGAAAAGGCTTCCCCAGAAAAGGGTTACTGAAATTAGGTTTTTTGTGCTGTTTTGTTTTGAGAAGGAGTTTCGCTCTTGTTGCCCAGGCTGGAGTACAATAGCGTGATCTCGGCTCACCGCAACCTCTGCCCCCCCAACCCCTGGTTCAAGCAATTCTCCTGCCTCAGCCTCCCTAGTAGCTGGGGTTACAGGCATGCACCACCACACCCAGCTAATTTGGAATTTTTCGTAGAGACAGGGTTTCTCCTTATTGGTAAGGCTGGTCTCAAACTCCCAACCTCAGGTGATCCACCCGCCTCAGCCTCCCCAAGTGCTGGGATTACAGGCGTGAGCCATGGCGCCCGGCCCGAAATGAGTTTTTAAAGCTTAGTATGGCTGGGTGCAGTGGGTCACATCTGTAATCCCAGCACTTTGGGAGGCCAAGGCCAGTGAATTGCTTGATCCCAGAAGTTCAAGACCAGCCTGAGCAACATGGCAAGACCCCATCTCTAAATAATAATAATAATAAAAGACCAATAGACTAAGCAGGGGTTACAGAGGCCTAGAGGAGGAAGAAAGGGCTTTTGCAGAAAAACAGACAGCCAAGGCAAAAGTTCTATGCTTGAAGACACCCTAGCACCTCTGTCTTATAAAATTTCTATGGAAAAACCTCCATTCTTATGTGACCTGAGTTTTCACATGACCTTTCTTTCTGAAATTGCTTTAATATGCCATACCTAATGTTGAACTCACAACAGCCCTGTTAGACCAAGAATTATCAGGTTTAGGCAAGGTCCCAGCATCATTTTTGCCCCATCTCTTTCGCTTCCTCTGCACACACATCATCCACTTGACCTTCACCTCTAGGTTCAGCCCAGCTGAGCCTTCCTGGGCTGAGAAAGGAGCGATTCAAGGACTCCAGGTTCATGTTGATGTGGTAACTAGCTTATCCCTGACATGGTGCCTCAGTTCTGATAATAGGTCACTAAGATAAGACTCTCTAAGTTCCCTGAAAACGTAGTAAAAACTCCCTGTCTGGATAACCCTGCCGGTGCTCCCATCACTGTCTAGCACTGGGGTTCTGCCTGGCTTTTTTCCTATCTCCCTGCTGGGAATCAGAGCCCCACCCCTGAATTCCAGCAGAGCCCTGCTGTCTAAAACCAGGTTTCCTGATGCCGCACTCTGCTTGCCAGAATTTGGGAACCTCTTCTGCTTCCCACTGTAATGCCCTGGCCCTGTTAGGACAGGAGGTGCCTTTCTGCTTCCCCCTGCTTGCAGCAACCACCCCCCCGTCGTGGTCATTGCCATAGTCATGCTCTCAATTCCTATCAGAGCTCTGCTGGGGGTCCTGCCCTTCAGCACTTGCCTCAGTCCTTTGGGAACATCAGATGCAGGGTCTTGCCCCTTACTAGTCTCCTACAACTAACCAGGCCATAGCCCAGTCGCACCACCAGGCCCCAGCCTGAAACACAGCAGAGCCACCTCTCCTAAACCTCTGGTCTAGGACTCTTTCACACTCCATCCAAGTAAATAAAACTAGCTCTGCAAACTGGGATTTGTGAGCTCAGATTCAGATGTCAAAAATAATTCATGATTAGAGAAGGATTTTATTTTCATTGTACTGAAAATAAAGGAATGTCATTGTACTCAGTGTATTTCCTTGGCTTCATTGCAGAATGCTATTTTGATCAGCCATCTTCAGCCTGATGAAACTCATACTGTCTACAGAGGGACAGAGACCATGAGCCATAGACCGAGGGGCCAAGGGCTATGATGATTAGGTCAGGATATACAAAGAGATCTCACCCACTTCCCCTCCCTGAAGTCAGCCAGGATTTCTGCGGGGATAGGCTGCAGAGAGCCACCGAGTTTCTCTGCTCAACTCTCAGCAGCATCACGCTCCCAGCCCAGGGCTTTCCCACACCAGGGCACTCAAGGCAGTAGAAAAGTAAAAAACATCAATTCTTTTCAGTATCGAGCAGCCCCATATAAGGAAACACTTAGCTAAAAAGGAGCCTATATTTGCCCAGCTATCTTAGCAATCACTGTACCTAGGAGGGCATTTCAGCATGAGTTAGCTCACATGCCATGTCAACAGTAACAACCAGCCGGGCTGGACTTTTTTTTGTCCTGTTTCTGATCTTCGGCACAATTTGAAAAGAAGATAAGATGGGTGTCTCCCAACATGTCCCCATTCCCTGCCACTCAACCAGAACAAAACCACTCAGCCATTTCCTTGAAAACTGCACAGGTTGCAGAAAGGCCAAGCTAGGAAAATGTGCCAGGGAACATTAGTCGTCACACCACCTCACATGATGTCTCGGGATCTGTAACCTAATACAGATCCCTATAATCTTAACACTTCATCTTATTTAGCAGTACTCAGTGACACAAATGCATGTACAGATTGCTGAGGAGCCCGTGATCCAAGCTCTGGGTACAGGCTGTTCCGACGGTATCAAAGAAATACCCTTGGGTAAGACAGAGGGAGGAGGGTGAAAAATGTTCTATGGTGCAGATATTCTTTTTTTTCCTTTTTTTTTTTTTTTTTTTGAGACGGAGTCTTGCACTCTCACCCAGGCTGGAGTGCAGTGGCGCCATCTTGGCTCACTGCAAGCTCCGTCTCCCGGGTTCAAGTCATTCTCCTGCCTCAGCCTCCCGAGTAGCTGGGACCACAGGCGCCCGCCACCACGCCCGGCTAATTTTTTGTATTTTTAGTAGAGACGGGGTTTCACCGTTTTACCCAGGATGGTCTCGATCTCCTGACCTTGTGATCCACCCGCCTCGGCCTCCCAAAGTGCTGGGATTACAGACGTGAGCCACCGCGCCCGGCCTGGTGCAGATATTTTAAAAAACCCAGAGATCTGTAGATAAATAAAGTTACAATGTAAAACATACCAAAAAATAAAAATAAGGAGAAGGAGGAGAAGAAAATGGAAGAGGAGGAGAAGAATACAAAATGAGGGAAGGTAAGGAGGCTTCCCAAATCCCCACACTCAGATTAAGTGTCCACACAAGCACACACCACAACAGACACTTATTCCTGTAGGCCCTCCACCTGGTTCCATAGAGAGAGTTTAATGTTCCTTAAATGACCAGCCCCTACCTCCTCAACTTTGGTAAGCAAATTTACCACCCCTAGATGCCCACACTCCTCCTCTTATCACTTCCCCATGATTTATTACCTTTTGTTAAGATAGTGAGAGGTGACAGCGTGTTGGCAGTCCTCACAGCCCTCACTCGCTCTCGGTGCCTCCTCTGCCTGGGCTCCCACTTTGGTGGCACTTGAGGAGCCCTTCAGCCCACCGCTGCACTGTGGGAGCCCCTTTCTGGACTGGCCAAGGCCGGAGCCCACTCCCTCAGCTTGCGGGGAGGTGTGGAGGGAGAGGCGCGAGCAGGAACCGGGGCTGCGTGCGGCGCTTGCGGGCCAGCTGGAGTTCCGGGTGGGCGTGGGCTTGGCAGGCCCCGCACTCGGAGCAGCCGACCGGCCCTGCTGGCCCCGGGCAATGAGGAACTTAGCACCCAGGCCAGCGGCTGCGGAGGGTGTACTGGGTCCCCCAGCAGTGCCAGCCCGCCGGCGCTGCGCTCGATTTCTCGCCGGGCCTTAGCTGCCTTCCCGCGGGGCGGGCCTCGGGACTGCAGCCCGCCATGCCTGAGCCTTCCCCCGCCTCCGTGGGTTCCTGTGCAGCCCGAGCCTCCCCGACGAGCGCCGCCCCCTGCTCCACGGCGCCCAGTCCCATCGACCGCCCAAGGGCTGAGGAGTGCGAGCGCATGGCACAGGACTGGCAGGCAGCTCCACCTGCAGCCCTGGTGCGGGATCCACTGGGTGAAGCCAGCTGGGCTCCTGAGTCTGGTGGGGACGTGGAGAACCTTTATGTCTAGCTCAGGGATTGTAAACACGCCAATCAGCACCCTGTGTCTAGCTCAGGGTTTGTGAGTGCACCAATCCACACTCTGTATCTAGCTGCTCTGGTGGGGCCTTAGAGAACCTTTATGTCAAGCTCAGGGATTGTAAATACACCAATCGGCACTCTGTATCTAGCTCAAGGTTTGTAAACACGCCAATCAGCACCCTGTGTCTAGCTCAGGGTTTGTGAGTGCACCGATCGACACTCTGTATCTAGCTGCTCCGGTGGGGCCTTGGAGAACCTGTGTGTCCATACTCTGTATCTAACTAATCTGATGGGGACGTGGAGAACCTTTGTATCTAGCTCAGGGATTGTAAATGCACCAATCAGCGCCCTGTCAAAACAGGCCACTGGGCTCTACCAATCAGCAGGATGTGGGTGGGGCCAGATAAGAGAATAAAAGCAGGCTGCCCGAGCCAGCATGGGCAACCCACTCGAGTCTTCTTACACCGTGTGGAACCTTTGTTCTTTTGCTGTTTGCAGTGAGTCTTGCTACTGCTCGCTCTTTGGGTCCACGCTGCTTTTATGAGCTGTAACACTTACCACGAAGGTCTGCAGCTTCACTCATGAGCCAGCAAGACCACGAGCCCACCGGGAGGACCGAACAACTCCAGACGCGCCTCCTTAAGAGTTGTTAACGCTCACCGCCAGGGTCTGCAGCTTCACTCCTGAGCCGGCGAGACCACGAACCCACCAGAAGGAAGAAACTCTGAACACATCTGAGCATCAGAAGGGACAAACTCCAGAGGCGCCACCTTAAGAGCTGTAACACTCACCGCGAGGGTCTGCGGCTTCATTCTTGAAGTCAGTGAGACCAAGAACCCACCAATTCCGGACACAATAGTATAAAGCCCCCCAAATTTAACCGTTTCTTTGGATCTTCTTTTCTATGAAAACCTTTGTGCATGTAAATATTGAATAAAATTGGTATGTCTTTTTTTTTTTTTTTTTTTGAGACAAAGTCTTGCTCTGTTGCCCAAGTTGGAGTGCAGTGGCTTTTTCTCAGCTCACTGCAACCTCCACCTCCCCGGCTCAAGCAATTCTCATACCTCAGCCTCCCAAGTAACTGGGATTACAGCCGTGTGCTACCATGCCTGGCTAACTTTTGTATTTTTAGTAGATATGGGGTTTTACTATGTTGGCCAGGCTGGTCTCAAACTCTTGGCCTCAAGTGATCCACTCGCCTTGGCCTCCCAAAGTGCTGGGATTACAAGCATGAGCCACTGTGCGCGGCCTGTATGTCTTTTGTTTTCTGTTAATCTGTCTTTTGTCAGTCTAATTTGCAGGTCCCAGACACAAAACTTAGGGGGATAGAGGAAAGCTTTTTTCCCTCCCTTCCAAGGTATATGTCTATTCTATCCATTAAAGGAAGCAGAAAGAAAAAGCCATTCAGAAGTTATAAGAAGAGCAAACTGAAATGTGATATGACTTGAATAAATAGAAGGGTAAAAGTAAAAGGCATCCATTTTTTCACCTTTTTGGGTGGATATTTTTGGCAACATTAAATTACCTTTCCATCTTTATGGATGTTACATACTATTTGATTCTGCAATTAATATTTATGTTATCTTTTGTTTGAGACAGGGTCTTACTTTGTCACCCAGGCTAGAGTGCAGTGGCACCATCACAGCTCACTGCAGCCTCGACCCCCTGGGCTCCAGCAATCCTCCCACCTCAGCCTCCCAAGGAGTTGGGACTACAGGTACATCCCACCACACCTGGCTAATTTTGTTTATTTTTTGTAGAGATGAGGTCTCACCATGTTGCCCAGAATGGTCTTGAACTGGCCTCAAGCAATCTTCCCACCTCAGCCTCCCAAAGTGCTGGGAGTACAAGCATGAGCTACCACGCCCAGGCTGTATATTATCTTAATATTAGGAATGTCTCTTATTGGTTTTTAGCCTTTTTTATTTAAAGTCAAGCTATACACAAAGTACAGAAAGCCAACTTAAAATTACAGAACAGAGTGCAGAAGTTACTAGCCTAGATAATGAAATTAATCAGCAGGCCAGTTGAGAGGGGAAAGGATGGAGGCCTGGGATGGTGGTCACCATCTACTTTCCTCATCTTACAGAATAGGGAGAAGGTAGATAATGTCACAACTCGATAAATCAACAGATTAAAATTTATACATATTAAAGTTATCCATGCAACCATTAAATATCTTAATATATGTTTATAAGTATATACTTTATATTTATATATTTTATATTATATATAAATATATACTTTATATTTATATATTTTATATTATATATAAATATATACTTTATATTTATATATTTTATATTATATATAAATATATACTTTATATTTATATATTTTATATTATATATAAATATATACTTTATATTTATATATTTTATATTATATATAAATATATACTTTATATTTATATATTTTATATTATATATAAATATATACTTTATATTTATATATTTTATATTATATATAAATATATACTTTATATTTATATATTTTATATTATATATAAATATATACTTTATATTTATATATTTTATATTATATATAAATATATACTTTATATTTATATATTTTATATTATATATAAATATATACTTTATATTTATATATTTTATATTATATATGAATATATACTTTATATTTATATATTTTATATTATATATGAATATATACTTTATATTTATATATTTTATATTATATATGAATATATACTTTATATTTATATATTTTATATTATATATAAATATATACTTTATATTTATATATTTTATATTATATATAAATATATACTTTATATTTATATATTTTATATTATATATAAATATATATTTTATATTTATATATTTTATATATGTATATTTTATATTTATATATAATATATAAATATATATTATATAAAATATATATTTATATATAATATAAAATATTTTTATTATAATAATAATAAACACCTTCCCCAGAGACAACCTGGAAAGCCTGCTCCAGGTGAGGTCAAAGGAGGACAATGTCCTCTCGTGCCCGAAGTGCTGCCGGCTGCTCAGCAGGAAGACCTGGAGAGGCAGACCCCCTGGGAACCAACTTCCCACTGCGCTACTCTTTCCCTTCTGCCTGGCACAGGGAGTGCCGGGGGCTGGTCTAGGATGATTCACCTGCCTTCAGGCCATCCATGTTAGATATTCCCATAAGCCACTGAGCTCAGACTTTTGAAAGACAATTTCAGCCAGGCGCGGTGGCTCACACCTATGATCCCAGCACTTTGGGAGGCCGAGGCGGGCAGATCACCTGAGGTCAGGAGTTCGAGACCAGCCTGGCCAAAGTGGTGAAACCTTGTCTCTACTAAAAATACAAAAATTAGCCAGGCGCGGTGGTGCATGCCTGTAATCCCACCTACGTGAGAGGCTGAGGCAGGAGAATTGCTTGAACCTGGGAGGTGGTGGTTGCAGTGAGTTGAGATGGCACCATTGCACTCCAGCCTGGGTGACAAGAGCAAAACTCCATCTTGAAAAAAACAAAGAAAGGAAGGAAAGAAAAGAAAAGAAAGTTTCAAAGCCCTTGGTCCTTGCTTCAGATCTGCTTATCTTCTGGGAATTTCTAGCGTCCTTTGCTTGGGGGTGCCTGCAGCTGACTATGACTCCATTAATATAGGGTGGATTCACCCCTGAGATGTCCCAGGGCCAAGCCTCTCACTTCAGGCTTTGTTCATGAGGGTTTCAGTTTGTAGTGTGGGGAAGATATTTTGTTCCTGGGTATCTACAGCAAGCCTTCTGAAATGTGTGTAACAGTCCAGAACAGTCACTGTCAGTCTCTGCTGCCAAGCTTGTCGGTGCCTCGTGTCAGCGCTGACTCACCCAAAGGCCGGTGCAAATCATCATCATCACGACTCTGAGGCTTCTGCCAAACAAATCATAGGCTGCTTGCTCTTCGGGGAAGAATCGTAATTCTGATTGCAGCTGGCCATTCATCAGGTGCTGGAAATCTGCCTAATCTTGTCTGTTGGCCTAGGATATGCCAGCTCCACGCATCTGATGATGACTTTCCCATCCCACACCTCGTCGCAGCCCTCCTCCACATTCCTCAGCCCAGTCTTACCCTTGGAGCGATCAGAACATTCCAACCTCATCTCATAATGGCAGTTCATTCCAGTGTGACTCAACAATTTCCAACAAAGCCTTGAAAAATACTCCCGGAATATTAGGGATTCATGGAGTCACTGAATCATAACAAGGTTAATTGCCAGGGTTGTTGAAATCACCCTGTGTAGCTCTCTCCCCACTGCCAGATGGACAACTGAGGCATGGAGAAGCTTATTGGCTTGCCAAGGATCTTACAGCAAACAACTCCTAAACAGAACTAGAATACAGAATATACAGAACCTATAGAAATATACAAGCATCAAAGAAGTAGAGGTATTCTGAGGATAATGACAACTAATTGCAAATTCTGATTAAGTATTTTGGAGCTCCTGCCTACATATAATAAGCAGCTGGCCTCTATGTGTTCTTAATTACAGCTGTTGGAATTGGAGTTATATGTGAAACAAGTACTCTATTTTAATATTTCAAGCTCAGACATAGTGAATGGCGGGAGAGGGTGGAAACCCCTTCCCTGGGGGACTGAAGGTAGAGTGGGGCCATCTGGGGTGGTTGGGCTGCTGTGTGGGGGGCAGCCTCTGATTCTGTGCAATTTATGTGACAGCCCCAGAGCTTCGGGCTCTGTGACTACACGTGCCAATTGCCTGCAGGAGCAGGTCCCTGCACAGAGCATAAAATGCTCTCCTGAAGCATCTTTTTAAAGTGCCCACATACCAGGTCCCAAGGACTGCCGCTGGGAAGTAAGCAGCAGGTGCTCATGAATTTCTAATAGAGGAAAAATGATTTTCATGCAACATCCTTGAGAAATCAAAGCATGTGAGAATCATCAAGATAGGTAAAAATTTGAATATCAGCATATTTATCTCTTCAGGGGATTTTTGAACAATTTCTCTGATGTTTCAAGTTCAGCAAAATACATACTTCTGAGGTCCTCTTTGCATTGATTTTAGGTATCTTAGGGGAAATGTATTCTCCCACTAATAATCTACCAGAAAGCAGCTCTGAGCGTTTCTTTCTAGTAACTCCTGGGGTCCTGAGGCTTGGGACTTGGACTCAGCGGTCTGCATTCAGGTCGAGTTCAGTCATTGGGATGGAAGTGATACAGTCCCCCTTGGGAGCGATACCAAAGTGCTTACCGAGCACTTGCTTCAAGCTGAGATGACTGAACTCTCCTCCCCTCTCCTGCCCCTTCCTCTGATATCCTAAATAAAGGGAGAGAGTTCACAGCTCCTGGACAGTATTCGCAGAACATGTACTGCACCCTTTCCTCAGGATGTATTTAGTGAATCCTAATCTCGAGAAAGACTGACTCCCTGAACTTTAAGGTTAGAAATAATTAGACAAGAAAATCCCTTCTCTGGATTTCTTGTAACTGTCAAAAATGATGAGTAGTGGAAAAATGGCTTCAGGTCATACTTCTCGCTCTCCCTGAACCTTTGCACTGTATTGTGTATAAAAAGAATATAATGTCCCTGTGTCATGATAGGGTGAATGCTGCTATTTCTGCCTTTTGACTGTTCATTATCATTTGCTATCATAAGCCAAGGGCCTGATAGTTAGCTGCAGAAACCTAAATAAATGCAATAATTACTCGGGACTGTTCAACCCACTCATCCTCTCATTCACCTCTCCTGTACTACAGAAAATACCTCCTTTTGTCTTGGCAAACACAATTTGGAAAAATGGTTTAAGCCCTGGCAGCAATAGATAGCTAATTATATTCTATTTTGATTGCCTTAGGGGTTAGCCAGCCAGAAAGCAACATTTCATTTCCATGTTCTGAAGAATTTTAAGGCATCCCAGTTCCATTTTTTCTTTTTCTTTTCTTTATTATTTATGTAGTTTTAAATATACATAAGCATTATCTCTCTGCTTCACATGCAGTGCTCTGAAAATGCATTCCAACACTCTTCCATTCTCCATAGAGTGCAAACTCCTTGAAGGTAGAGATTATTTTTTACATTAGATGTATGCCAGGATTTATTTTATCCCTATAGATTCAAGATCAATGCCATGATCTTGCAATGACAGCATAGAGACTCCACAAAAATCTGCTGCACTGAATGTAATAAAAATCAAAATCACTATAGTAGTTGTCCCATGTCTGGAGAAATGACACATTTGTTTACAATAAGGCAGAAACCAAATTATAATTATTTTAGATTTTATTGATTTCTGAGTAGCAACCACACATCCCATAAGTGAGAATATGGAAGCCATGTACCCTGGCTCATCAGACGGTGTAAAATCTGCTAATAGGTGCCTATTGCTTGGCAAGGATTGTGGCCCAACCAGTGGGGAATGGAGCCACAGCCCTCCGACCACCACCCAGACAGGTGTGGCCTGGCCCAGCACACTGTTCAAGTGAATTGTATTTAGAGAGTTCATTACACGTAACCCCTTGAATAGCCTCTCCAGGGCTCTACTCTCCATCGTGTGATTGAGAGACTGTGGTTATAACTCATAGGGTGAATCACAGCATTTCTATAATGTTCTCCGAAGTATGTGCTTGGGCTTCAAAAGAGAAAACAATACTTTGTAGTTGAAAACTTAGGAGGGAGAGTAGGTACTAATAAATCAATCTAACAAGAAAAAAGTCAACTTGGGAGTATGGAGTAATATTTTGTAGGAATTTTAAATCAGGAATTTACTGACTCAAGTGTTTTGGATTAAACTTATTAAAACAATGAATTCTTCTCTTATAAAATGAAGCCTTCTAGTAGGATGATCAGACCATTTAATGAGGAGAGAACACCCTGGGGCCAGTACTTAATCATGTCATCCACAACCTCTAATTGTAGCTCCTAAAAACTCTGAAGCCATCTTTTTCTCCTTTTTAAAAAAAAATTATTTCTGTGCTAGTTCTAGAATCATGGCAAATGTAAAGTTTTGAATTTGATCCATGCTTGACAAACACAAAGTAGATGAACATGTTTTTTATCTTATTTATGTAGAAGAGGAAAATTTTCCTCTACCCTCTTCAGTTGGGCCTTGTGAATTAAACTGGCAAAAGTCAAATTGACAGGGGGAAAAGGCATACGAATTTTATTTTAAATTTTATGTGCATGGGAGCTCCATAGAAAAGAAGTAAAAACCCAAATAAGTGGCTAGTCTTGGGGCCATAAGTACCATTTTAACCAAAGGTGAAAGATTGTTGAGAAATGACTAACAAAGAAGAGGGAGTTTGGGTTTTTAGGGCCAGTAAATTGTAGAAAGGTAAATATCTGGGGGAAAATCCAATGAAGGTAAAAGTTATTTAGTGAGATTTGTTTATGCAGACATCTCGGCACCATCTCCATCTCCAGAAATAAAGGTTACTCTTTCTGTCCTGGTACAAGAGAGAACACTATCACAAGGGAATGTTATGCCCTCCTTTTAGGCAAACAGGGGGAAAATAGCTTTTCCTGTGTCTGCTTTTTCTCAATTACCCTCAGCTCAAAACAATCAATGTATCAAAGTAGCATATTTTGGGATGGGATATTCTGTTCCCCTTTAGCTTTTTTACATATCTAAGATCTTCCAGATTATTAAACCATATTTTTAAATCCATGTTCTTTTTAAAGATGTTCTTCAATCACCACGTCCTGTCTTCCCTGTCCTAACTTGAGCCAACAGCTTTCTAGGCCTCTTTTTAAATATCTAACAACTTAAAATTAATTTTCATTTCATTTTTCAGGCAGTTCTTCTATTTATTTGAATTCTTGTTTCTTTTTGCTGCATTACATCCCCAAGTCATACCAGAAAGGATGAAACCTTCGAGATAGGGAGAAACTTTTCGAGTCATTAAATATCTTATTGTGCCTTCATTCGTGAATAAGAGTTTGGCTGCCTATAAATTTAGGTTCAAAATAATTTTCCTTGAGAACTTTGAAGTTTTGCTCCTCTGTCTTTTAGCATCAATGTTACTAATGAAAATAGTGATGATAATCTTACATGCTTTTTTGTGGTAGGTATCCTGTTGATTCACTCTGTAAGCTTTACACTAGGAATTTTTATTTTTATTTTTGATATTTTGAGACAGGGTCTCACTACATTGGCCAGGCTGGTCTCGAACTTCTTGCCGCAAGATATCCTCCTGCCTTGGCCTCCCAAAGTGCTGGGATTACAGGTGTGAGCCACTGCACCCAGCCTACACTAGGAATTTCAAATTTTCAACAGGATATTTCTTGAAACATGGTATTTTCCATCTAAAAAGAGTGTCTTTAGTTCAGAGAAATTTTCTTTTTCTATTTATTGGATTTTTTCCCCCTTTTTGTCTTTTTTTTTTTTTTTTGAATACTTTTGGGGGAACAGGTGGTGTTTGGTTACATGGATAAGTTCTTTAGTGGTGATTTCTGAGATTTTGGTGCGCCCATCACCCGAGCAGTGTACACTGTACCCAGTGTCTTTCATCCCTCATGCCCCTCCCACCCTGCCCCCCAGGGAACTCAGAGTCCGTTATATCATTCTTATGCCTTTGTGTCCTCATAGCATAGCTTAGCTCCCACTTATAAGTGAGAACATAATGATGTTTGGTTTTCCATTCCTGAGTTACTTCACTTAGAATAATGGTCTCCAACTCCATCCAGGTTGCTGCAAATGCTGTTATTTCATTCCTTTTTATGGCTGAGTAGTATTCCATGGTATATGTATATATACACATATATAATATATATACATACGCACACATACATATATACACACATACATACATTTTCTTTATCCGCTTGTTGGTTAATGGACATTTAGGCTGATTCCGTATTTTTCTCTTTGTTTTTACATTTTGAATTAGTTACATATTAATAGCTCTCTGGATCTATCCTGCATCTCATCAACTCTCTCATATTTTTCCTTTTCTGTCATTCTCTACATCCTGAGCTATTTTCTCAACTTTATCTTCCAGACTACTAATTTGTTTTCAGCCATATCAATGACTCAATTCTATAAATTTTAAAAATTTAATTGGAGAATCAGTGTTTAATTTCTCAAGACCTCTTTTATGTTGTTTGTTTGCTCCTTTTTCATAGAAGCCTGTTCTTATTTATAAATGCGCTATCGCCTCACATCTTTCTGAGGGGACTCATTCAACTTTTTAGTGTCTCTGCTCCTTCTTTTATCTGTTTCTACCACAGTCAGTTGCTCTTTCACACATCTCGATATTTTTCTTTTACCGAAAATTTAATAATCCTTGGTTGCTTGGTAAATTTTTTTTTTTTTTTTTTGGGACAGAGTCTCGCTCTGTCACTCAGGCTGGAGTGCAGTGGTGCAATCTCAGCTCACTGCAACTTCCACCTCCCGAGTTCAAGCAATTCTCCTGCCTTGGCCTCCCAATTAGCTGGGCGTATGCCACCACACCCAGCTAATTTTTTGTATTTTTAGTAGAGATGGGGTTTCACTGTGTTGGCCAGGCTGGTCTCAAACTCCTGACCTCAGGTGATCCACCCACCTCAGCCTCCCAAAGTGCTGGGATTAAAGGCATGAGCCACTGCGCCTGGCCAGTACTTTTTTTTAATAAAAACGGTATTGTTGACTGGGTGCGGTGGCTCATGCCTGTAATCCCAACACTTTGGGAAACCAAGGCAGGCGGATCATTTGAGGCAGGAGTCTGAGATCAGCCTGGCCAACATGGGGAAACCCCGTCTCTACTAAAAATACAATAATTAGCCAGACGTGATGGCGGTTGCCCGTAATCCCAGATACCCGGGAGGCTGAAGCTCAAGAATGGCTTTAAGCCAAGAGGTGGAGATTGCAGTGAGCCAAGATTGTGCCACTGCACTCCAGCCTGAGTGACAGAGCAAGAGTCTGACTCAAAAAAAAAAGGACAAAAAAAAATGATATGTTGATTGGCATGGGTAATTGACAAAGTTATTTTTTGCAATTTGGAAAAACAGTTTACCCATAAGACCCATTGCTGAATGGGGGACTAAATCCCCATTTTCTGAAGAAAAGAAGCTTCTTTTTAAGACGTGTGGAGAGTTCATCTTGCACCCTCATTAACTACCAGGGAGGAGGACTTTGCCTTGGGTGGTGAAATTTGGCAGTGCATCTCACTCCAAGATGGGGCTGCCTTTCCCTTCCTCCTCCCCAGCATTGCACGGAACGTCCTGAGCTATCTCAAGCTTTGTGCCTGGAGCTCCATTAGAGGCATTCCTGGGAAGTTCTTCTACTCTAGTGTCTCCAGCAGGGAGCAAATGTAGCCAGCTTCTCCTGAAACCTAGGAAGAGGACAGGAGGCACCTGTCTTCTAATCAGTGTCTTCTAATTCTTCGACACTCCAAGTGCAATCTCAGGTCCCACCGCAGAACTACTGAATCCAAATCTGTATTTTAACAGAGTCCCTGGTGTTTCAGGAGCACTTCCGAGTCTAAGAAGCACTACTCCTCAGCTGCTGTCCATCCTTGAGCCTCAAGCTTGGGACCTCTGGGCTCTGCCAGGAGGTGTCTCTCCCATCTTTTCTCAGCTTCTCCTCTCAGCCTGTTCCTGGCTGTCCCTTCAATATGATCCACTTTCCTTTTTGGTATGTAAATAATTCTGCCTTATGAAATAATATAGTGAACACTTATGTGCCCATCAACTGGCTTAAAAAATAAAGCCCTTGTGGACACCCTCACCCCAATTCTCTCTATTGTTAGTTCTGAGCACAGTATGGCAGGGGTGTGGAAGCCCCAAGTCAGGATACACCAGTCCTATGGGACTCTGCTGCAGTGTAGGCACAGAATGGAGTGGTGCCTCAGCTGCTGTGGGGACCTGAGACTGCATGGATGGCCTGGGAGGAGTTCAGTCTCGGATCCGTACTCACTCACTTGAAGGGGGTGGAACAAAACTAGGAAAGTTCTAGCTCCACTGCTAAGATTCAGACAATGTTATAACAACTGAGAGATGGAATAGTGTTGGCTGGAGGAAAAGCATTTGTTCAAATGGGCATTAATGAGGCTGCCTTATGAGCCCAGGAGGAGTTTTAGAGATCCAAAAGACCCAGAAGTAGGGAAATGGCATCCAGGATGTCTGTCAGCTGGAAGCAGGCCCCTCCGCAGGCAGGACCCAGGGCCGAGACAGGAACAAACAAGAGCAGGGCTGACTCTAAGCCATGGAGAGAACAGTCTCCTGGGCAAAGACAAGCTGGTGGAAGGTGGCTGTCCAGGCACAGGGAGCAAGGAGTCAGTTGCTAGAATTTGGAATCAAGATATGGCTTGGGTCTCAGGAATAAGGATGAGCTTCAGCCAGCCCATTTACGAGAGTGAAGATGCAAATTCCTAGAGACTGGAGTTGCTGAAATTCCTCCTACTGATGTTCAAATTGGTTCTTCACTAAAGTGATTAAGGTCAAGGGGACTCAGCTGAGGAACAGAAGAGGCGAGGAAAGGAGAAGGGAAGGTAGAATCTAGAGCCAGGTATAATCCAACAACATCACTTGATCTGAAAGGGGCTGGCTTTTATTTCTCAGCAGTTGCAAGCAAGCCAATATATCTGAAATCCTAAGCAAAATTGTAAAGCTTGGTCTTCCCCTCTCATCACCCTCAACCACACACACACAAACCATGGAACAAATACCCCAGAGCACCAGGAAGACTTTGTTCCCTTCCCAGAACTTGCTTTGAGCACCTTCTGTATGCCAGGCACTATGCTATAAATTGAGACTCTTCAGAGTGCAGTACCAGCAGCCTCGGCCTTCGACACTCCTGTCCAGTTATGGAGACAGACATGCAAACAGATCACTCCCATCAGTGTAGGAAGGCCCGTGCTGGAGGTGTTCCTGAGTTGCTCGGCCACTGAGGAAGGGCCTTGAAGTGGAGGTGGGTAGGAGAGAGGATGGAGGAGGCAAAACAAGAAGGAGACTTGGAGGGGAGACGAAACACCATGTGTGCCAGGAACCACAGGTACTTCACTGCTTCCTGAGCACCAGCTAAGGCAAGTGGAAGGGGGTGAGAGATCATGGGTTTTGGAGCCTGAAAGTCCTGGGTTCAAACCCTACCTCTACCCATATCATGTGTGTGACCTCGGGTATGTTGCTCGAGCTCTGTAAACCTCAGTTTTCTCCTGTGATCATTTGGGGATCCAAAAAAAAAAAAAAGCATTTGAAATCTTTATTACTTAGTAAAACGTCCATATTCCTAAGAGGATGGGGATAAGGAGGAATGCATTCAAAAATAAGATACATGCCATACTGGTTACTAAAATTGCTTAACATTTATTGCTTCTTTTGGGGTTAGCAAGTTGTAAGCCTCATTAGATGCATACACTAAGAAATGGAATTGATTAGACTCGACCGTAGGAATAGATCAAACTATGTACTCTTCTTGTTCCAAGTTTCCTCCAAAAGTAGTAGTTATTTTGTTTTTCTTCATCCTTGTACAGATACATTTAGTAGAGCTTACCACATAGCCTTCCCCTAACAAATTCCAAAGACGTCCACTGCCCCCTTATGTAATGAGGTACAATCAATGATCAATTAGCCATGCTAGTGGCTAATAGACAAGGAGATTATCTCCATAATCTCTCCAAAGATGGCAAATTATGGCTATTTATTTTTGGTTTTGCAGCATTTTTTTTAAAAGACAAGGTCTCACTGTATCCCCTAGGCTGAAATGCAGTGGAATGATCATGGCTCACTGCAGCCTCAACCGCCTGGGCTCAAGCGATCCTCCCACCTCAGCCTCCCAAGTAGCTGGGGCTATAGGCAGAGGGCACCACACCAATCTAATTTTTAAACTTTTGGTAAAGACAGGATTTCACCATATTGCCTAGGCTGATCTCGAACTCCTGAACTCAAGTGATCCACCCACCTTGGCCTCCCAAAGTGCTGGGATTATAGGCATGAGGCACTGTGCCTGATTGCATATTTTTTAAAATTTACCAAATGAAATAATCTGATTATCTGGAGATTCCCAAGAGTTCAATGAAGATAATGAAAGAAACACTATGAAAACATAACCTGGGAGGAGCCTGACAACTGGCATCATTGTTCTATCTTCCCACTTATAAGTCTTTTTTTCCGAGTCCACATTGAAAATAGACAGTATCTCTTCACTAGTGGGTAAAATTACTAAGAACTGAGGATAAGCTAGAGATAACCTTCTGCCAAGTCAAGGCATAGCTAGAATTCATGCCATGATTTTCATCCACCACATTGAACAACTGATGCCTGCAGCCAGGCATTGGCCATAGTGGCTCCACCGTTAGCAAAGATCAGTGTTTAACGGTGATGGTTTTGATCTCAGTGAAGAAGTCGTAAGAGTCCTTGGCTCCCTCTCTACCTATTCCAGAACTCTTCATCCCCCCGAAAGGAAGGTTCAGCTCCCTGATGAGCCAGCAGTTGGTCCAGACCAAGCCAGACTGCAGCTTCTTAGCCACCCGGTGGACGCGCCCCACATTGCTGGACCACACGGTAGCCGCCAGCCCATACTTAACGTTGTTGGCTCTTTCAATCACCTCCTCTTCACTATCAAAGGGGACAACACATGTCACTGGACCAAATATCTCTTCCGTCATGCAGCAGGATTCATCCTTAATGTCTGTTATCACCGTGGGAAGCATAAAGTAGCCTGCCTGGTTCCTGGCAGGGAGGCTCAACTTATCCACTCCCTCACCGCACCAAATTTGGGCACCTTCAGCAAGAGCTCTCTTGACGTAACTTCTGACCTGTGTGGGTAAAAATCATAATTAGCAATGTCTTACCATGTGGCTTCACACAAATCAGCAGAAAATTCAATGTTTTCTAATCATCTCGGAAGGAGGGATAAGGTCATTCCTAAGAAATCTATGGTCGATTATCTTATCACTCAGCTGCTAAGCCAGAGGGCAGAGGCGCTCCAAGCATCATTTGGGCATTCACCTTTCATACATAAGGGAGGGAAGTAATTATTTAATGTCTAAGTGCCAGGAACTCAGATAAGTGCTTTTCATACAATCTCACTTGATTGTCTCAAAACATTATTAGCTATTGTTAATCTATTATTATCTTCTATTTGCTGATAGTATAATTGAGTGTAAAAAATATGAATGGTTCATAGAGCTAATAAACAGTAAAGTTAGAATTCACACTCAGGTATATTCTGTAGTTAAATACATGAAAGAATATTTTCTCTCTTTTTGGGAGCTATGTCCATTGCAGAAAATGGGAAGAGAAAGATGTGTAAGATTTAGTTAAAGGCCAGAATGCCCTTTAATAGATGAGCTTCCAGAACAAATCATTTCTAATTTCTAGTCTCATTACTGAATATACTCTGAAAATATATCTAGGTAATATATTTTAGCTAACTATAATGGGAAATAAATTATGTAGCTAGTTAACTCAGTGACTCAGAGATAATGACAGATGTATATTAACAATGGTTGTAGAAATAGCTCATAATAATTATATATATATAAACATTGTTGAAGTCACAATTATATGTTTTTCTACCCCAAGAGGTATTATAAGCAAAAGAGAAGTATAAAAGTAGTCCTAAAAATTAAAAATGTGGAACAGCAGTAAAGAAGTAAACCAAAGACAGGGTAAATTTTGCAATAATATTTTGGATTTTTACTTATCTAGCGAGCATTCTGTCCCAGGATTACATTAGAACTCCATTGTAGAACTATATTCAGTGTAGAACTATATGTATATTTTCCATGTAAAATAGAGGTAATATTATTCTATTATTAAATTTGCTCCAAGTTTGTAGAATTAATAAGCCATGAAGTTAAAGACTTTTTTTACAGACAGTGTCTCACTCTGTCACCTGGGCTGCAATGCAGTGGCACGACCATGGCTTGCTGCAGCCTTGAAGACTCCTGGACTGAAGAGATCCTCCCACCTCAGCCTCTCGAGTAGCTGAGCCTATAGACACAAGTCATCACGTCTAATACATTTTGTTTAATTTCCTATAGAGATGGGGTCTTGCTATGTTGCCCAGGCTGGTCTTCAACTCCTGGTCTCAAGGGATCCGCCCAAAGTGCTGGGATTACAGGAATGAGCCACCACACCCAGCTCAAGACTTTTTTAAAAAATAGAGCATTTGGTACAGATTTATATTCCCTTCCATTAACTTCCACTCCCAACATCCAGAGTGATCTCAAAGCTTTCCCAGAACACACGCTGTTCTAGTTTGTGGGTAGAAACTAAAATAAGTTTGTACCTCTCTTGATCCCTACTCTTTCTTTTTTTGAAAATAACTCATCCACACTAATTAAAAGGTTCCAAAGGTGAGTGTCCTATGTGAATAGGGGAATGGAGGTGCAGCTGTCCAGAGGCCCTGCTGGGATGCAGTGGCTGAACTTCATCAATGATTCAGCACCCCACGAGGAGTACCTGGCTTTAGACCCTTATGTCGAATGTGATCACATGATTTATCTCTCAGAAGCTCTTGGAATCATAAAAGATAAAGAGAAGTGTCAGTCTTCAAACTGTGAACTTATCAAAACATTTAATATATAAGGTGACTCACACTAATTGAATTCATTTCCTAGAGAAAGTATGACTAGATAATATCTACCCCAGCAGCTTGGGAACAGAGATTTTCAATAAATTCTGGGGGGGAGAAAAAAACCATGACTAGTAATATGCTATAAATATAAGAAATTATTATAAAATTTGTTCTTCAGGAGAGAGAATAGTTAGTACTCAGTAGCTTTAAACATAAAGTCAGAGTACAGGGGTTAGAAGAGTAACCTGAGAGCCAAGCTGTATTCAAATCCCAGTTCACCCATTTACTAGCTGAGGGCTTTTAGATGTCCTGTGCCTCAGTTTCCTTATCTGAAACATAGAATTAACACAGTCACTAATTCATAGGGCTCTTGAGAGGATTAAATAAAATAATAAATACAAAAAATTTAGCATGACGCCTAGTACATAGTAAGCCTTTTTGACGGTCAGCCTCTGTTGTTATTGATGATGTTGGTGATGATGATGAAATGACTGACCCGACACTTATTAGCTGAGAGACCTCAGAGATGCCCCTCATTCTGTAGGTCAGGTTTTTTATCTGACAAAAGGGGACAGGAAACTGCAACAGTGGGCCTTGGTTAGGTCTGAAGCCTGGCCCTAGCAGGGGATGCACCCATCAGCCTCTTCTGTGCTTCCTCCGGCCTCATTGTAAACCCTCCAGAATTCTCTCTATATAGTTGCCTGCATCTTTGGGTAGGCAGGTACACAGCCAGATCCTCCAGAGTGTCAAGTAGGGAAGGATTCAGCAGGTAGAAAGAAAAACAAAAAGCAACCCTGCGAAAAGGCAAATGGAGACTTATCTTCAAGCCACAAGGATAGAATCCCCTGCAGGTTACTGAGCATCCCCATGGAGTCACTGAGACCCTGGGAAATCATACCTCCGTTTAGGAGCATGCTGTATCTCCATAAGTCCTTGAGCCCTTGGCCATTACAAAACAACTTTTACATATTCTAATTGGATTATTTCACCAAAGGCATCGCCACCTATTGTGGCAATCATGCAGAGGTAGGGCGGACACGAAAACTCCAGACTCCACATGGCCAATTTGATTTGGAGAAGACAAAAACACACTGCAGGGGCAGAGAGCGCTGGAATGCAGATGGCAGCCCAGTCTTCCTGGGCACTCAGCCCCAAAGCTTTCTGGGGTAACATGAGGAAAGATGACTGTCAGCAGAGGGCATCCACTGCCTCCTCCAGCCCAGATGGTTTGGCACACGGAACTGAAGAGTCACAATCTGAAGAGGCCATACTTAACATTTCTCTAGGTGTTTCTATTAGCTCTCTCCCAAAAGGCAGAGACAGCAGGGCTTTCTCGCTAGAACTGAGCTGAAAGCCTCATGAGGAGTCCAGCTGGTGGGAGGCTCACTCAGTGTAAAGCCATATCTCATTTCATCTGTGCACACGCTCAGAGTGGAGCAGTGAGGATGGCAGATGCTCAGTGATCCTCTAAGCCACAGGAACATGGGGTCAGCAGCCTGCTTCCCAGCAGAAGGTAGATCCTCCTGAGGCTTTATACAGAGGAGGCATTGCGGGCAGAGCTGAGAGGAGTTCTACTCTATGTGGGAGGGATCAGACAGAGGGGACAACAAAACAAGGCAAGCCACATAGATAGCAGCGTTTTAGATGTGCTGTGGTTATGGAAATACCATCCTTATTGTTTTTGCCTTGAAAAACTTGGCTGCTGATAAGTACCATTTTCAAGTTTTCAACAGTGAATAACCTTGAATAACTTTTTTTTTCTTTTTTTGAGACAGAGTCTCACTCTGTCACCCAGGCTGGAGTGCAATGGTGTGATCTCGGCTCACTGCAACCTCTGCCTCCCGGGTGCAAGCGATTCTCCTGCCTCAGCCTCCCGAGTAGCTGGGGCTACAGGTGTGAGCCACCATGCCTGGCTAATTTTTGTATTTTTAGTAGAGATGGCGTTTCACCACGTTGGACAGGCTGGTCTCAAACTCCTGACCTAAAGTGATCCACCCGCCTCAGCCACCCAAAGTGCTGGGATTACAGGCATGAGCCACTGCACCCGATCTAACAGTGAATAACTTTTTAACCATGTCCAAAATCTTTCCCCTTTGAAGCAGTGGAATTTTGGAGCATTCTGAGATGAGTGCAAACTATTTAGCTATACTTAGTTTTAATAAGAATAGTTGCTGAAAAATTATTTTCTATAAGGATCAAGCAGAAAATCAAAAGTAGTTGATTGAAAAGTCTTCAGTTGAGTTGATAGTAACGTGCTGGTTTGTTAGCATGAACAGATGTACCTTAGGACTGTAAGATGCCAACAACAGGAAAAACTGGGTGAGTGGATATAAAAACTCTCTGCCTTATCTTTGAAACGTTCTATAAATCTTAAATTATTACAAAGTAGAAGGATTATTTTATTTTTTGAGACAGCATCTCACTGTCGCCCAGACTGGAATTCAGTGGCGTGATCTCAGCTCACTGCAACCTTGACCTCCTGGGGTTCAGGTGATCCTCCTGCCTCAGCCTCCTGAGTAGCTGGGACTACAGGCACGCACTACCATGCCTGGCTAAATTTTTTTGTATAATTTTTAGAGACAGGGTTTTGCCATGTTGCCCAGGCTGCTCTGGAACACCTGGGCTCAAGTAATCTTCCTGCCTTGGCCTCCCACAGTGCTAGGAATACAGGCATGAGCCACCGTGCCCAGCGAAGGTTTATTAAAAAAAAGAAAGAAAGAAAAATTGACTGAGAGAGAAAGCATTCAATGGTAAAAATATCTAGGGGTTTTCAAAAGTTTTTTTTAAAAGATAAATTTGAGTCTATGGCCTTATATTTTAATGTGGTCAGAAAAATGTGACAACTGCTAAGATTCATCATTTCCAAAGTGATCCATGGCACCTAAGTATACTAAATTGAAATGATATTAAGATAATGCAACTAACATGTGAAACAGATGCTTGATTTTCAGGCATAATTTGGTTTAGTAGAAGATGGCATTTCTGGATTTAGATACGTCCAGGAGAAGCTGGCACCACGTCTAGGGCTTTGCCAATATTTCAAGTTTTAAAAATATTGAATATAATAAGTGGTTTAGATCTATTAGAAATCTTGGTTTTTGTCCACAGCTTCTGCAGCTGTGATGCTAGAAATAATGAGGAATGAGGACTAGTGGCCTTCTCATTTCTCCTTCCTTTAGGGGAAGATGGAGTTGGTAAAAACATGGTGTATAAGATGGGGTGACATAAGCACTATGTTAAGGCAAATTTATTATTAGGGAGGTGCAAGGGATGAAAATTAGTTGTAAAAATATTAGGAGCTCTGACACGAGAATCTTCTTCCTGGGAGTCATTGTGGTCAAGCCTGGCAAAGTAGTCTAGGTCCCCTGATTCCCTGCATGCACAGCTTGGACCTGGCCAGGACAAGGGGAGCCCGAGGGAAACCAAGCTCTCCCTGCATGTCTTAGTCCGGATTCAGATAAGAACTCGCTTGACAAAATCCAAATAGGGAGCTGGGCTGAGGCAGAAGGAGGGCCGGCCAGAGAGGGACACATCTTCAGAAACTCAGAGAAGGGTGTCCCTCCCACCTGTATGCCGGTGCTACTGGGACATGCACTTGCAAACTGAGTCCTCTGCTACCATCTGCCATGGACAGAGTCCTCATACATACTTGCCTGATAACAAAAACTATCACAAGAGACTCTACAAAACCACAACCTTGCACAAAGGCCACCACAACCTTGCCCAAAAACTACTTCTACAAGGATGTTTATACAGTAACTGTCCACTCAACCTTGGACTGTTGCCCCCATTTAATAATAAATCACCCTTATTATTGGTTCTTGTAGCCAACAATAATTGTTTCAAAACAACATTCTGTCACCTTCCTCATTTTACCTTTAAAAACCCTCGTCTTCCTTTACCTCTCTGGCTATGCCCAGAATCCATCACAAGACGCATATCCCAGTTCATAATCTTCTGGCATTCATTCCCAAATAAAGTCACTTTTATTTTCTTTAGAGAGTCCTTCTCTATGTTGTTATTTTAGATTGAAAGATTCTAACCACAAACCTACTAAAGAAAAGGTAATCTAGGTCTTCTCTGTGGAGTCACTCACAGACAACAATGTTCAGGGTAAATATTTTACTCTAGGGAAAAATATGGATATTTTATGCTGAAATATTCTGACACCTAAACTCACTAAATTCTGTATTTATTTTATGGGTGATAAAAACTACTAGGAATCACCAAAACACAAAACTAAAATTTGAGAATTTGGGAGGCATTCCAAATGTGAATGATGTCTTTAACTAAAATGTAGTATAATAGAAATATCTTGGTACCTTTTTAATAAGTTGATTCTTGAGAAACACAAGAACAGTGGAGAAATATGAACCTGCAGAAATTTTTTCACTTGTATATTTGTAGTAATGCTGTAGAAATTTGAAATTATTTTTGATAATAATCTAGATGTAATTTTTCAGATTTCTAAATTGGCATTTAAAAAGTTAGATTTGTATACTACTGAGGTATTAAAGATCCATATTTAACCAAATGTTTTCAGAAAACTAGATACCAAAACTACTTGTGACCTAAGCTGGAATCACCAATACTTGTACCAATGATGAAGAGTTAAAGAGGAATTTCAAGCCAAACCTCAAAGGCATGTATGTGTCTATATGGCCCCTTTATCATGGTTATGATTTAATGATCAGTGATACTAGAGGCTCCAGGCTCGGATGGTTTCAAGCATTTCCTTGGAGAAAGACTGGGTTTTAGTTTTTGTGTTTATTTTGTTTTTCCTTTCAGAGTCTTGATGCTGGCCAGCGACGGCCAGGACCTGTGCATTTTGGACCCATTCCAGGTAGTTTAAGCTAAGGATCAAGAAGAATTCAAGGAAAATGGATACCTTAAATTTGGGGGATATATTGTAACTGGAACACATCATGTGGTGTTAATTCAGTCATTCACCCAACAAATACTATGCACCTACTATGTTCCAGGAGCTTTCTAGAGTCTAAAGATACAGCAATGAATAAAACCGACCAAGAAGCTGACATTCTAGTCCAGAGAAGATAGTCAGTAAAGGGATAAGATATATATATATTGCATGTCAGATGACAGTAAGAACCATGGAGAAAAATAAAGCTCCAAAGAAGTCAAAGTTTTAAAAGGTACCACTGTATATAGGGTAGGCAGGAAAGCCCTCATTCAGGTGACATCTACTCTCAGAAGGGGAAGGAGAGAGCCATGCGTGCATCTGAAGGAAGAGCATTCCAGACAGTGTGAGCAACAAGAGCAAGGGCCAAGAAGGAGGAGGGTGCCTGGTATTTTCCAGGAAGAACAGGGAGGCCAGTACGCAGGAGTGGAATGAAGAAAGGGAAGGTCACAGAGGTAATGGAACAGATCGTAGCCAGTTTCTTAGGTTATTCTAAAGACTTAGGCATTGACTGTGAGTAACATGGGGTATGATCATACACAGCATGACACATCATCACCAGTGATGAAATAATTATGATATTAGAGCAAGGTTTAAAAGGTAATTTAGCTACATTAGAAATATCAGCATAGACTCAGGACCCTTCTTTTTTTTTTTTTTTTTTTTTTTTTTGAGACAGGGTCTCATTCTGTGACCCAGACTGGAGGGCAGTGGCAGAAACTGCAACCTCCACCTCCCAGGCTCAAGCAATTCTCCTGCCTCTGCCTCCCAAGTAGCTGGGATTACAGGCGTGCGCCACTACTGCTTAGCTAATTTTTGTATTTTTAGTAGAGACAGGGTTTCACCATGTTGGCCAGGCTAGTCTTAAACTCCTGACCTCAAATGATCTGCCCGCCTCAGCCTTCCAAACTGCTGAGATTACAGGCATAAGCCACCACACCCGGCCAGGACCCTTCTTAAAAAAGGCAGTGTGGCCAGGCATGGTGGCTCACACCTGTAATCCCAGCACTTTGGGAGGCCAAGGTGGGCGGATCACCTGAGGTCAAGAGATCAAGATCACCCTGGCCAACATGGTGAAACCCTGTCTCTACTAAAAATATAAAAATTAACGGGTGTGGTGGCACACACCTGTAGTCCCAGCTACTTGGGAGGCTGAGGAAGGAGAACTGCTTGAACCCAGGAGGTGGAGGTTGCAGTGAGCCAAGACCACGCCATTGCACTCCAGCCTGGGCGACAGAGTAAGACTCTATCTCAAAAAAAAAAAAGGGGCAGTGTGTGTGAAGCACCACAAAGTTTTAAGCCACCTCTTCTTGGATGCCATTGGACCACTTGTCACATAATAGGAAATCTCCTAATGGGCACCCTTAAGCTCAAATGCTTGTCTTGATTACCATTCTCCACTGAAAGGAACCAAGGCTCAGTAGAGAGCGGTCTTGTTGTCCATGTGCAGCAGAGCAGTTGAGACCACCTGAGGCCGCCTGTTGTCAGAGGACAGAGATGCCTATAGGTGGGCCTCCAGTGGGCTCAGAAGGACAGGAGAGCAGGTTAAAGAGAGGGCCCTTGGAGTAGTTTTAAAGGTGAGGGCATGTTGCCTATCTAGTGTTGCATTTCATAAACACATAGAATCTGCAATCTATGCCAATTACTAGAACTCATTAGCGTCTTGTATAAGTCATCACAATATTAAATATTTAATTCTCCAACAGTGGCCCATTTCAGTTTAGCACATGTTAAAAAAGAAAAAAAGAAGAAGAAGAAGAAGCCTCCTGTGGCCAAGCAGGAACATACTGGGCATTAAAAATATTGTATGAAAGTCCACAGGAATTACAACACATTGAAGACAAATATTTAGAGTATCACAGAGAAAAGCCATAGCTACCAATATGAGTCAAAGTGTGGCATCAATTTCTCTCTCCCTTTCTCTCTCTTACACACACACAGAGATCATTCAACTGATACAGAAAAGTCAATACTTTTATTTGTTTCACTAATATATATTCTCTCACTGGGTAACTAAAATAGTTATTATGGCAGCGACTAAAATAGAAAAAAAAAATGGTGTATCTGTTGAGTTGATACAGAAAGAACTTTGAAATTCTGAGTGAGTGAATCGCACAGGGAACCTCACACTGAAGTATTGCCTGAGCCTGCTGAAAGGTATTCTAGGAGGTTAACTTTTGTTCCACTCCTTCCTGTTTCCCAGGAAGCAGTCCTGGGCATACTAACATTGTTTTTCACCAGACATTTGCAGGTGTGGGCAGGCAGGCAGGGAGCCCTAGTGTCCAAAAGAGCCAGAAGGAGAGAGAACAAGGGAGTCTCTTGCACCTGGAAAATCGTCACTCCATGAAGGACCATCCACAACTGTTGGTCTCCCTGGACATTCTGGAGACCACTGCCTATGTACCTGCAATCTTGTAGGTACATTTAGCTGGAGAAAAACAAGCCATGCTGGTCATCCTCACTTTAAATAAATGACCATAAGCCTCAAGTGAGCCCTTTGAGCTGCTCTGCTAATAACTTGGTCATTTCCCAGTCCTTTCTCTCTCCTGACTTACTGCGAGATTATTTCATACCCTCTCCTCCCTCCTGAAACCTTCAACACCTTTTCCCCTCCTCACCCTGATGCCTATTTCACTGAGAAAACAGAAGAAATAAGGACAGGCCTTCAAGCTACTTCATCTTTCCATCTGCAGGCAACTGTGTTGCAGTGTCCTGAAAGTCAAAGTTAAATATAGACAAAGTGGGAGTGCACTGTGCAGTGTCACGGATTTCTACAAACTTACGTAAATGCTCTGTCTCTCATTGGCTGGCTGATGGGGACAAGTTTCCCTCAGTGGCACTGAGCTGAAAGCAGAGTCCTTCTGACTCCAAAATGTATGACTTATTTTGGGAGTCACATGTGGTAATACATTAAAATAACCCTAAATTGCCATCAAGGGCCAGATCTTCTCTTTTTAAAAAATGACCCTAAAGATCTGAGTTTCATCAATCACTCAGAGACTATCAGTGGCTTCTTCCAGATGGGCTACCTCTGGTCCCCCACTGACTAAGGACGACACAATTGGGACTGTTTGTGTTGGCACTTCTGGCTATAAACCAGAGGCAGGCCTTTTCCAAAGAGATGTTTGCCTGTGGAAATCACTGGCACTCTTCCATATCACCCTTATTTGCTGATCTTTATGTTTTGAAATTTGGCTTCCCCTCTCTACTGGTGGTATCTCCATGCTGACTTCTCAAGTTCATTAATTTCATGTGGATGCACTTTCACCGGGACTGCATTTGCATATTCATATCCACAATGTTTAGACTCTGTGTCCACAATTTCTCCCAGGTTATAATTTTTCAAAAATGGGGTAGTAACTAACAATATTTCAGAGTCTGATTGTGCTATGCTTGTACTGAGCTTCTCTTCAAATAAGAACTTATTCTGTAACTTACATGGCAGAAATTTACTTACTTTCTCCAAATGTGCTTCACTTATCAGAGCACCCATGCTCACCAATGGATCAGAGGGAATGCCGACTTTCCACTTCCTGGTAGCTTCTACAAATCTCTTTAAAAATTCACTATAGATGCTCTTCTGGACAAAGATCCTGCTGGTACAGAGACAGATTTCACCCTGCCAAGAATGAGAACAGGGATAAGGCTGCGGACACTCTCCTTCATGGATAGAGCACCCTGCACTTTTGAGTACCTGCCATGTATCAGGCACTGGTCTAGGCAATGGGGTACAATGGTAAATAAGACAAAGTTCCCACCACGTGGAACACATAGTCTTGTGGGAAAGACAAACAAAAACACAAGTAAATAAACTCGATAAATAATATAACTTCAGGTTGTGATCAAAGCCATAAAAATTAAGCAGAGGATGGGAATGGAAACTGATTGCGTGGGGAGGGGAGCTATTTTATGAAAGGAAGTCTTGGAGGGCACTTGCAAAGAGGGGATATTTGCATGGAATCTTGACTGATGTGAAGGCATGAGACGGGAAAAGATCTGGAGGTGGGGAATTCTTCAAAGTACAGAGGACCTGCAGCAGGAATGAACTGGTGTGCATGAGGAAAAGCAAGAAGGTGGGTGGGGCTGAGGCTGGAAGAGGAGGCAAGGACAGGAGGTGTGTGGTAGGAGAGGAGGTCAGGAGGCCAGCAAGGCTCTATCGTGCAGTCTCATAGGTTCATAAAGAGACTACGTTTTATTCTCAGTATCATGAAAAAATAAGGGAAGGTTTTAAGCATCAGAACGATATGATCAGATTTACATTTTAAAATGCCCATTCTGGCAGCCATGGGAAAATAGGATGGAAGGAAACAAGTGTGGGAACAGAGCAGAGGAGTTAAGAGAATATTCCAGAAGTCCAGATGCGTGTAGGTAGCTGGGACCAGGGAGGCATCCATGGAGATGCAGAGGAGTGAAAAGGACCCACTGAGTTCAACAGATTCTTCCAGGGGCACGGGACCTCCTAAGTGTGATGAAGTTGGCACAGATGCACTGGAGAAGTGATGAGATTCAGGATATAACTTAAAGACAGAACCAACAGGACCTGTCAATGGAAAGAGAGGGCAAGAACAAGAGTAGGCCGCAGAGTGGATGGTGGTGTTGTTCCCTGGAAGGGCAGACACGAGGTGGGAAGAGGATTGGTATTGCAAGGAAGGGAGAGGGAGGGAAATGAGAGCTCTGATTTGGACACGCTGGGTTTCAGATGCCTCACAGACATCAAATAGAGATACTGAGTGTACAAGGGAGGGGTTATAACAGATTTCTCAGTGAAAAATAACCCTATCATTTGAACATAGCATGTATCAGTTTAGACTTAGACTTAGCATGTAACCACATTCTAGACTTTCAAAGCATTATTTATGCATGAAAAGTACAGAAATGCATAAATATTTTCACCATGTTTGTGTCTGACTTCACAACAATCTTAGAAAATAGAAGGTTCCTGATTGTCTTGGTATTTGTACAAAGGTACATTGTCCAGATTAAACTGTTAATGTTTTGAAATAACACATTCTTTTTGCAACCAGGATCGCTGTTAGGATCATCTCCATATCTAGCTTGGGAAATGTCTAAACACTTGATAGTTTCATTTGCGCAAGTGCCCTGTGACATCAGGGAAGGAGAGCATGACGAAGAGGCTAGAGGGGTTTACCCAGTTCCCTGTTGCTCTGTGCCTAGAAAGCGTAGGTAAGCATACCAAGATGCCCACAAGAAAGACTTTGGAGAGATTAAGAAAAGGACAGTATCATTCGTTGAGTGCCTATCGTCAAGCCAGACACTGCGCAGGGTGCTTTCCTCATTATAAATAATTCTGTAGCCTGTTAGCTTTTCCAGTTTACAGTTAGGAGAAAAAGTTTTGAATTAGTACATGTCCAAGGTCACACAGAGATGCTTCAAAAAAGCCAATTACATTCAATTAAGGAAGAAATATGCACGACACGGAATTCATCACTCAGCTAAATCAAGCTGCTTTATTTATTTTGCCTAAAATCCATTTGTGACCTTGGATTAGCCAATTAGTTAGGCGTATGTCTCTTTCCCTATTTCCTTTTTAAAACAACCCCAAAAGGAAGGTTCTCTGGGCAAACTCAAATCCTAGACAATTCTGGTAGGAGAGAAGATTACACTTCTTATCTCCATGTTCAGAATTTGTTTTGTTTGTTTGTTTGTTTTTGAGATGGATTCTTGCTCTTATCTCCCAGGTTGGAGTGCATTGGTGCTAACTCGGCACACTGCAACCTCCACCTCCCGGATTTAAGAGATTCTCCTGCCTCAGCCTCCTGAGTAGCTGAGATTACAGGCGCCCACCACTATGCCCAGCTAATTTTTGTATTTTTAGTAGAGATGGAGTTTTGCCATGTTGGCCAGGCTGGTCTCGAGCTCCTAACCTCAGGTGATCCACCCACCTCGGCCTCCCAAAGTGCTGGGATTACAGGTGTGAGCCACCATGCCTGGACCCTCAGAATTTGTTTAATACAGAGTTTACCTTTCTCTCATCTTAGTTTCTCAGTCCACAAAATTTGTCCCTCTGTTATTGTCTGTAAGCCATGAAAACACTTGGTTTAAATGTTCACCTGAAACTTGCTTAATGATTAAATTAGTTGTATTGTAAAAGTATATTGTCTATTGATCCAGAAATTATATTTCTAGCCACTTCAAGAGTTACAGTGAGAGAAATAATTACACTTATGGTTATCATGAAGATAATAATTGAAAGTAACATTTTTCACTCTATACTCATGAAAACCCTGTTAGAAGACATCATTATTGTTCACATGATTTTATTAGTGAAGTAATGCAGGTTCAAAAGTTTATGCACTATTCAATGTTACCTGAGTTAGCTCAATATAGACATCTCTCATTTCACTGCTGTTTCCTTCTATGAAGTTCTAAGTCTTTGGCCTATGTCTTTATGCTCTGTTAAAATAAAAATATCCTTTGAAGAAAATCATCCAGGGTTTATGTACACCTGCTATATCCTGGGCAGTATTCTAAGCATTGACATTGAAAATACCACACAAAAGCAGGCAGCATTTCCATCTTCTTGCAGCATTTCCATCTTCTTGCAGCCTACTGTTTAGTTGATCTGGTCTAGGGTTCTTAACTCTTTGGAATGCCATAGCCTTAAAGAATCTGACAAAAACTACAGAGCACAGAGAAACATCTGTTATGTAATTTCAGGAGCTACAACGATGCCCTGAAGCTGATCCATGAATCCACGCCGAGAAATCTTCTCTAGTCAGTTTCAGGTATTTGGAACTCAGTGGATTAATGCATTTTGAATACTTTTGAAATGAGAGTAAGGTTTGCTGGGAATAGGACATTTGAACCACAAGCAAAGACAGGGTTTAAGAAAAGAATAAAAGACAAGACAGGGCAACTGTGTGAATAAAGAAATGGAGATGCTTGGAGCAGCAACATCAATCATTCCACCCATGGCTGGTACCTGATAAAAGCTGTGCAACTCAAGAAGAGGAGTTTGCTGAACAGAAGCTGTGACTCTGCAAGGCCACTAATTAATGTTAAAATTGAGCAGAGAGTTAAGGGAATCACACAATGTACTGATCCTGCTTTCTCGGAAATGGCACTGGATTGACTGGCTTGCTCCCAGGCATTGCACTGTGATGAAACAGATCCAGCTTGACAGGGCCATGGAGGGGAGGGAGAAGAACCCCCGGGGACATACCTGGTTGGCAAAGCTGGACCTGACGGTTGCCGGAATGCACTCATCCAGGTTGGCATCCTCAAAGATGATGGCAGGATTCTTGCCCCCCAGCTCCAGGGAGAGCTTTTTGCAGTGGGGAGCGCTCAGCTGGGTGATCCGCTCAGCGGTGGGCTGGCTCCCGGTGAAGGAGATCAGGGGCACCTCTGGGTGGGACACCAGGGCCTCACCCACCCTGGGCCCGGTTCCAAACACAATATTGACCACACCTGGTGGAACACCTGGATAGGAAACAGTATCAGTTATAGTAATTCTCAGTATGTTGAAGAGTTCAAGTTACTTGGAAATTCTCCTTTAAAGTCCAATCGCTTGAATGGGAGTGGGTGGGGATGGAGGAAGCACTTGGGTTTTACAACACTTGGAACTTCTATGGCTGCCTCTGGTTTAATAGCAAAGCAAAAACCACAGAGTCACCTCTGCCCACAGTACACACCAGGTGGGATTCCACTGGATGCTTTGCCCTAGAGAGATGCAGGGTGGAACATATTTTAGGTGATTCATTCCATAATACTGGCTAGGCCTTAGGGGTTGAGGATGCAGAGATAGTCTCAGGCAGGTCAAGCCCACTAGGGGAGCAGCACCCTGCTCCATCTTGGTGTCCAGGAGTCACAATGCTGTGTGAAAACATTAAGTAGAGAGGTGTATACATGCTGCAGAGGTGCAAAGAAGAGATTGACTATCTTGGCCCAGGGAAGCAGGGCAAGACTCCCCAGGGAGGGTGGGTTTCAGGTTGGAAGTCATGTCCACCATGCTTATAAATAGCATCATAACACTGTAGTGCCAACTTACAAGTACCACAAACAACCAAAAATGGGTGCCCCAATCTTTTCTATCACAAGACTCTGCTACCCTGCATCTTCGTGCATTTATGCATGTGTTTTCTTGTTTTATTATTTTATTTATTTATTTATTTTTGAGATGGAGTCTGGGTCTATTGCCAAGGCTGCAGTGCAGTGGCACCATCTCGGCTCACTGCAACCTCTGCCTCCCAGGTTCAAGAGATTCTCCAGCCTCAGCCTCCCGAGTAGCTGGGATTACAGGTGTGCACCATTACACCTGGCTAAATTTTGTATTTTTAGTAGAGAGGGGATTTCATCATGTTGGCAAGGCTGGTCTCCAACTCCTGACCTCAAGTGATCTGCCCACCTCGGCCTGCCAAAGTACTAGGATTACAGGCATGAGCCACCGCGCCCGGCCTATCCATGATGTTTTCTGGACTTACTTCTTCATTGCCTGCACACAACTAGAAGGTACACTAGCTAAGGGCAGAAACAGTGTCTGTTCTTTGCTCTCCATTGTTTACTCTGTGCCACAGCCTAGTTTGGCATTGAGAAATAAAAATAAAATCCTAAGCTCCCCCAGTTGACTGAATGCAGCCTCTCTTGGCCAAAGCGATCCCAGAGAAACCTTAAAAACTGAGTTCCCAGCCATTATGGGATGAGAGGTCAAACACGCCATAGTATGACTCTTCCTTATTAATCTTTAACCAGAATTCTTTCCTCAGTGTAAGCAGAAACCAGCTCTAAAAAACAAGAAATGGATAACCTATTCCTTTATCGCCTTTAGCTAACCATCTGAAACTGCAACCAAATTTTCCTCCTTCTTTGCAGTTTGGATGTGACAGCTCACCAGTCTCACAACACATCCCTTCCTAAAAACTGATCACCATCTCGACTGGTTTTGGCTGACTTCCCGAGGATACGTAGTGAGGGTTTTCATGTCCTCTGCTTCACCTTTTGACATCAGAGGGCCAAAAACTCCACCCTCGTAACATGCTAAGGCTGCCATTTTTTGAGCACGTGATCCAGAATTCATGTCCACCATGCATATAAACAGCATCATAACATTGTTATATAATACTACTCGGGAGGCTGAGGCAGGAGAATCTCTTGAACCCAGGAGGCAGAGGTTGCAGTGAGCCGAGATGGTGCCACTGCACTCCAGCCTTGGCAATAGAGCCAGACTCCATCTCAAAAATAAATAAATAAATGAAATAATAAAACAAGAAAACACATGCATAAATGCATGAAGATACAAGGTAGCAGAGTCTTGTGATAGAAAAGATTGGGGCACCCATTTTTGGTTGTTTGTGTTACTTGTAAGTTGGCCCTACAGTTTTATGCGCGCATTAAGCTCATCTGTGCATGCACCTGTTTCCCCTTTCGTAAATATTCATGACTCCTCCCATATCCTACTGAATGTGAATATTCAGCCACTCTGCTCAGGATAAATTTCTGTTCCCTTTGCCCCTCCTCCAAGTACTTGTTCTCCGCTTTGGGCAGAGGCTACGCTTCCCAGCCTGCAAGATGGCTAGCCTGCAGGCTGCAACCCTTTATAAGAAATAAAACCCTCCTTTCCAAATGCATGAACCTTATGATTCTTCAGTTGATAGCACATGGAACTCAGACCAGTAAATGCAAACATTAGATAGGGTGCTTACTGTGGACTCATCACTGTTATCCGTGACTCACACACTTCAGTCTTCACAACAACCTTAGGATGTAGGTAGTTTTATTACACTTAGTTCACCAGGAAGAAATTTGAGGCAAAGTGAGATTGAATAACAATCAGTAAGTAGCAAAGCTGACAGGTTAATGACTGTTAAGTAAATGAATGAGTGAATGAATGCTTAGTGTACGTTATTCAAATTAGAAATGGTTCATGAATGGGGAAGCTTTAAAAAGAAAATCATCTTTATAATGTCCAAAAAGAAAGTCATCTGTATAATCACACTGTGTCTAGGCAGTTCTTAGGGTCTGCCTGGAGGTAGCAGAGTTTATTCCCTCTATTTCCTCAGGCCTGACCTACGGTAGGTGCAGAAATCTTGCAGCATCTCGGCTTTGTGACCTGCTTCCTTGCTTCTGGTTTCCTTCCCTTTGCTCCAGGTTAGACAATCTCTCCTCATTAGAAACATACTCCTTTGGATACAACCCATTTCTTCCAGAATCTACTTTTAAATTATAAATAATATAAATACTAATTTCACACGGATGATCCATTATCATCCAGAACATTCTCCCATACAGCCACAGCCTTGGCCCAATCACCTTGAAGCTACAGTGAAGGTCCCATCCCAGTGAGTCCTCAGGAGACAGGTGGGAAGATTCCACAAGTTGTGATGGTGCCTAGCAGAGCCCCACTTCTTTTTTTATTTTTGAGATGGAGTCTTGCTCTGTCGCCCAGGCTGGAGTGCAAAGGCGCAATCTCTGCTCTCTGCAACCTCCGCCTCCCAGGTTCAAGCGATTCTCCCACCTCAGCCTCCTAAGTAGCTGGGATTACCGGCACTTGCCATCATCCCCAGCTAGTTTTTGTATGTTGGTAGAGATGGGATTTCACCATGTTAGCCAGGTTGGTCTTGAACTCCTGACCTCAGGTGATCCACCCACCTTGGCCTCCCAAAGTGCTGGGATTACAGGCATGAGCCACCATGCCTGGCCAGAGCACCACTTCTAAGCATTGCATCTCTTTACCCAACATGCACATTTGTTGAATCTAGCTTAGGTCAGTCCTGGATTGTAGGTCACTGTCAGAGGAGTGGCTGGCACCATGTGAGAGCACCCCAGCTCTGGGTTGGGGCAAAGGAAAGTGTGGAAGGAGAGGATCCCCCTCAGTAGGTGATGCGACGAAACAAGGACAAGTCTCCCACAGTTTCCTGGGTAGGGCCCCACATCTCCACCAGTGATGGGGCATGCATGTGGGTGGATGGGGTGTGGGGCAGGAGGGGGTGGACTGTTAGGCTTTATCAATCCTGAAGGCAAAAAATGAATGGAATCACTGCTAATGTTCAGAGTAGCATTTTAACTGAGGGTGAGAGAGAATGCGGAAGCACTGCATATTTATCCCCACAGTAAAATGAGCTCACTGCAGCAGCGGATTGCTTTCCCCACGACAGTATTATCATTTTGACTACATTCCCTTGGGCTTGGATGCTAATGTCAGCTGGCCATTATTTCTCAGTACCGTTTTGACATTTTATCCAGAAATTAATGGAATTTTTCTTGAGATGTCTGCCCTCTAACCTTGAAGAGATTCTGGTGATAAGAGAAGGAAAGCAGTTTAACTGACAAATAGCAATTTAGCAAAACTCAGGGGAGGTGGCTAACAGGCAAGTTAGGAACAGACGAGAACAGACTAGAAGGAAACCCCTCAAATGTAGGGGCTTGGCAGGGTGGCAACAAGAAAAATTTTAGGCTTAAATAGAGCACACACACACACCCACCTACACACACACATCTCCTGCTCCACACACACACCTAATGGGAAGGGCCAGGAAAATGCAGTCAGTGGGCACTCCAGGAATGAGGGCAAATATTTGGTGCCTCCAAGAAGAAATGACTATTCCAGGAATCCCACAGAAGTATTCACTGTGTCATCTTAAAAATGAGTTTATTTTAAAGGAAGGTTATCTGTCAAGTCTGTTTAAATGCCCAGGACTAGAGGAGCTAACTCTTTAAACATCCAGAATGAATTAGTTATTTTCGCTTTTCCCTCCCCTACTAAAAGCTTCTTTTACGTTGCTCTAAAGCAGATGACACAGATGTGGTTCGCATTCCTTCCAATCCCAGTGGAGAAACTGAGGGCTCAAGAGAGGAGCAAGGTGAACATGACACTCTCTATATTTGTCAGGGGAGGAAGTTTCAGCCCACGGAGGAAAGAGGAGAAGGGCTGTCTTAGTTTAATGGGCTTATTAGTTCCCAAGAAATAAGATCAATGCTGTGCAGAGATGGAAACAGAAACTGTCATGCAGGCCAGGTTCAGGGCAGACTGGCTGGGAAAGATAACTCATCATCTATCCAGACGCTCTTGGTCTCAGGAGAGAGTGGTTAAGGGAACACGGCTCTGCACGCCACCCCTGCCTCCAAATCCCAGTAGAGGGCAAGCCCCAGGCCTAGTCCACTCTGGGGAACCTGCAGTCACCAGGCAGGGAAGAAGTATGTCGCGCCTTTGCAGACACCACAGACCTCATTTTACAAAGAATGGGATTAGACTGCGAGGTCTTTTGTAGGGGAGGAACACGGGAAGGGTCGGCACATTTAAATGATATACCCTGCCCCACCCCCTCCACCTCGAAGCCTGGGATCTCCATAGATGACAACTCAGAGTCCTAGGCTGGGAGGCCTCATTCCTCTGGAGGACCCTGGGATTGTAAGGCCCAGTGCCATTCCCTAAACAGCCTCAGTTTTGAGCCTTCATCTTCCTCGTGGAGTAAAGAACTGGCTAGGGTTTACTGGAAGTTAATGTGTATGTCTGTGCTTCTAAGAAAGGTGTTCCGAAGCGGGAGAGAGAGATGGACTCTTACCCACCGGGCATTCTATGGATACAGGAGAGCCCAGCAGTGCCTCTCTATGGGCTGAAAGGCAGCAAGGAAAGACTCAACTAGAAAGACAGTGAGTCTGTCTCCCCCACCCAGCACTCCTGCCCTGGCTGTGGGGTGACATAGCAAAAAGACCTCACATTAAGGGGACTTCTCACAGGAGGGCTGCTGGGGTCTCCTGCCTGCTGCCTTCAAACAGTGCCAGCCTGTGCCTGTGCGGAGCTACGGCCCAGAACTAAACCAGGAGCTCATCCTGAATGCGGCCAATAAACTATTAGCAGAAAAAGAACAAGGAGCAAACGTGTGAACCTTGATATGCTAGGAAGAGGCCATATTGTATTAGCTTTCCATTAGCAGTCCCAAAGGCAGGAAAAACTGAAGGATGTATATTTAGATCTCTTGAAATCGGGCTACTTCTACTAGGTATTCTATAGCCAAGAAAACTATAGATGTACCTAGCAATATTCTTATTGTCATCAAGATTAACTTGTGATTCAACTTAAGATTTTATTATTATTTTTTTTTAATTTATTTTTTTGAGACAGAGTCTCACTCTGTCGCCCAGGCTGGAGTGCAGTGGTGCAATCTCGGCTCACTGCAAGCCCCGCCTCCTGGGTTCACGCCATTCTCCTGCCTCAGCCTCCCAAGTAGCTGGGACTACAGGCGCCCGCCACCACGCCCGGCTAATTTTTTGTATTTTTAGTAGAGACAGGGTTTCATCGTATTAGCCAGGATGGTCTCGATCTCCTGACCTCGTGATCCACCCACCTCAGCCTCCCAAAGTGCTGGGATTACAGGCGTGAACCACCACGCCTGGCCCCAACTTAAGATTTTAATTGACTCTCTGGAGCAGGCAGGTGTCTTTGATTTGATGGGGCTGTTTAAGTCTGCGTCACTATTGTGCTGCCAGTCGCCCACCCTGGGGAGTGGAACTTGCCTGCAGTAGCACCGTTCTGGTGTTGAAGACAGGAAGCAGGGTGAGGGAACCCTGTGGGTGGAGGGGATTTCCCAGACAAGGATCAGAAAGACAAAGCCCACGACGTCACTGGAATCGATTGCGCTGCTGAGTGGAAGATTTCTATAAACTATAGCTTTGCTCCAACTCTGTGCCTGCCCCCCAACCCCAACACCTAATTACCTGCTTTATCCAGGAGTTTGCACAACATCCACGCAGTCACTGAAGTCAGCTCACTGGGCTTGGCTATCACAGTGTTCCCTGCAGCCATCGCTGGAGCGATCTTCCAGGTCAGCAAGTAGAGTGGCAAATTCCAGGGGCTGATGAGACCAGCTAAGGGATGAGAGCAGAAGCACTGCCTGTGACGGCATACCCCTCTGAGGTGGACTGGCCAAGTGGGGTTATTAACGCAAAACTCCTTCATGCTGCAGGAAACTTAGCTTACTCTTCTAACTTCTTCCCAAGCTTTGCTTATTTGTAGCCACCTTCAGGAAAATAATTCTAAAATATATTCCAAGCAACTGTACCTTTTAAAACAGAGTAAAGTCAATATGATTTCCCCATTTCTTGGCAGTTCATGATTATGAACAACAGCAATATAAACTCCAGAGCTAAAGAGTTGTCACCTATCATATACCCAAAGAAATATAAATCATTCTATTATAAAGATACATGCACGCGTATGTTCATTGCAGCACTTTGCTATTCACAATAGCAATAGCAAAGACATAGAATCAACTCAAATGCTCATCAATAATGGATTGGATAAGAATATGTGGTACATATACACAATGGAATACAATGCAGCCATAAAAAGGAACGAGATCATGTCCTTTGCAGGCACACGGATGAAGGTGGAAGCCATTATCCTTAGCAAAGTAACACAGAAACAGAAAACCAAACACCTGCATGTTCTCACTTATAAGTGGGAGCTGAACAATGAGAACACATGGACACAGGGAAAGGAACAACACACAGCAGGCCCTGTCAGGGGAGAGTCGGGGGGAAGAGCATTAGGATAAAGAGCAAATGCATGCTGGGCTTAATAGCTAGGTGATGGGTTGATAGGTGCAGCAAACCACCATGGCACACGTTTACCTATGTAACAAACCTGCACATCCTGCACGTGTACCCTGGAACTTCAAAAAAAAATAAAAAATAAAAAAACAGTTGTCACCTGTCACTAAACAGTTCCAGAATGTGATGCATTTTGAGATTTATAGACTGAGCTTTACTTTTTCAAAAATGTCTCCTTCCCCATTATTTTAACTGTCTGGCTGTTATTTCTTCTAACATGTTTCTTTACCTTTACTTCAAATCTGTCATGGGTTGAGACATAAAATCTCAAGCTTTATATAATTATTCATAAAATAGGGGCCAATGAGTTCTGAGTGTTCCATGTGAGGGCCCTCCTATCAGTAAAGCCAATAACCTTTGGTGCATGGACTGTGACATCCATTTTGGCTATTTAGAATATTTTTAAATAAAAATTCACTCTAGATTGTCACTTGTATCCTGACCAGATAGATTTGCTGAATGAGTAACATAACCAGCAGCTAGAATGTGTCTCCATGCAATATTCTGAAACTATCCAGGTTTCCAACCACAAAACAAACAAATATAAAAATCTACCTTCTGAAAGGAAATTGATTCACCTTATTTTATACTCTTCCCTCAAGCCTGTGCTATGAAAGTAAATGCATCTTTTATATTATTAAATTTCCCATTGAAAAATCCATTCTTTAGGGGATAAAAATATTTTTGCAGCAAAATATATTAGTACACTTCCTAGGAGGAGGTAGAGCTTTCCACAATGCCTTGAAAACATAATTTCTGAAGGTTTCAAGGAACCAAAGCAATGAGATGTCCCAATTGTTTTCCTTTTAACTTATATTCATAAAATGTAACAAGCCAAAAAGATGATTTTTTTCTCCGAGGAAACAGTGACATCTGGTGGAAGGTTTTAGTCATCACAGACATTTATTTATACGTTCTTCCAAAGGTCAAGAGGCAAAGGAATGCATGAAGTAAGATAATTCTCAGTAGAGGCTTATTTATCACACACCTGGCACCATACTACATGCCCTACACTTATTAATTTATTTAATGTACATAAATAGTTCTTCCTTTTTTTTTTCTTTTGAGACAGAGTCTCGATCTATCACCCAGGCTGGAGTGCAGTGGCACCATCTCAGCTCACTGCAACCTCCAACTCCCAGGTTCAAGCGATTCTCCTGCCTCAGCCTCCCAAGTAGCTGGGACTACAGGTGCATGCCACCACGCCCAGCTGGGTTTTTTTGTTTTGTTTTGTTTTGTTGAGACCGAGTCTCACTCTTGTCGCCCAGGCTGGAGTGCGATGGCACAATCTCAGCTCACTGCAACCTCGGCCTCCTGGGTTCAAGCAATTCTCCCTGCCTCAGCCTCCCAAGTAGCTGGGATTACAAGTGCCCGCCACCACATCCAGCTAATTTTTTGTATTTTTAGTAGAGATGGGGTTTCGCCATGTTGGCCAGGCTGGTCTCGAACTCCTGACCTCAGGCGATCTGCCAATCTTGGCCTCCCAAAGTGCTGGTATTACAGGCATGAGCCACCGCGCCCGGCGAATTTTTGTATTTTTAGTAGAGACGGGGTTTCACCATGGTGGCCAGGCTGATCGAATTCCTGACCTCAGATGATCCTCCCGCCTCAGCCTCTCAAAGTGCTGGGATTACAGGCGTGAGCCACTGCGCACAGCCTGATTTTTCCTTTTTAAAATATAAGTAGAAAAAAAAATCCTGGCATGTGAATTTACATATTTACTCTTAGCATCATTCTTTTCCCTATGATTTTCCAGATAAGTCATGAACATGAGGCCTGGCGTGGTGGCTCATGCCTGTAATCCCAGCACTTGGGGAGGCCGAGGCGGGAGGATAACTTGAGGTCAGGAGTTTGAGATCAGCCTGGCCAACATGGGTGAAACCCTGTTTCTACTAAAAACACAAAAATTAGCCGGTGTGGTAGCTCGCACCTGTGGTCCCAGGTACTCAGGAGGCTGAGACTAGAGAATCACTAGAATCCAGGAAGCAGAGGTTGCAGTGAGCCGAGATCATGCCACTGCACTCCAGCCTGGGCGACAGAGCAAGACGCTGTCTAAAAAGAAAAGCAGGGAATTTGACACAAAGAAAATAAACTAGAAATAGATCTTTGAGGCCAATGGATTTTAGAAAAGAAAAATATCAGTTCTTCCTTTTCTTTAACCTGTTCCTTGAGGACAATGCCATAGAATGTTGTGAGCATCTGCAAGCATAACCGGGAGGTGGGCTCTCACTGAACAGCACTCACCGACTCCCACCGGGGCCCGCACCGTGTAGTGCATGCAGCCCAGGTGGTCCATCTGCGTGCACTCTGACGTGTGGTGCAGGCTGGAGGAAGCGAAGAACCTGAAGTTCTGCACAGACCGGGGAATGTCCATGGTTCTTGCCAGTGCTAAGGTTTTCCCTGTACGAAGCAAACAACATAAAGCACTATCAGCTAATGGGGACACTCTATCCATCAGCTTCCACTGCCCACGTGTCCCAACTCACACTGAAACGGCCTGGATTCCTTCTAGCCTGGGGCAGGCATTCCTTGACCTCACAAAGACTTGATCATGGTTTGATAAAACCATACAATATTTAGGTACAAGGTTGGAAACTGAGGTGGGGGGTTAAAATTGAGTCAATAATCTTTGTTCTGTGAATTGAACACATCATTCTCATCACCAATTTGCCAGATGCTACCACTTCACCCACACAAACTCTTGCAATTCAAAATCACCAGGCTTTGTACCTGCGACAAAGGCATTGAAATACGGGTGTTAGGACAGTTGTAATTGCACAGCACAAAACGAAACACTTTTATACACATGTAATGTGTATTTCATGACCTCCCAACACATGGTAGAGTCATCAGAAGAGCGGCTGGGAATGCCCTGGCACGGGATGCTGTGTGGCACCTGCTTGCCCATCACATGCCCTGCACGTCCTAGCTCCTGGATGGAACAGAAAGAGAAACAGAAGCTTACCTGGACTGCTACTGAGTTCTCTTTAGCGACGCAGGGAGACTGGCCAGGAACACCAGCAGAGAACTATTTTCTTTTTAAGGGCTTGGACTCAGGCTGCTTTCTGATTTTTGATTGGTTTATGGCACACATGTAATTTTTAAAACTCTTGGCTTATCTTAACAGATATTCTTGCAAAAATTTACAAATATTTACTCCATTACCCTGACCTCTGGGAAAGAGTGGGGAAAAAAATGAGATGTGTCGGGAGTGGAATGGTGACTGACATATCAGAAAACATCCTAAATAATCTGACTGCATAACTGCTTTTCAAATTATCTTTGCTTTGAAATTCTCTGCTTAGAATGAGTAGGAGACTGCATGATCAGCCCTAGTTCTTCATCTCTCCCTATATCCATGCCCTTTGCTGTATATATTTGCACTTCCTTTCATCCAATGAACAGAGTATATTTCTTTGCCCCTCAGCTTTTGGATCCAGCCATGTGACTTTCTCTGGCCATCTGAATGAGACAGGGGTGGGCCAGCCACACGTCCTGGCCTTCCCAGGCCTGGAGCAAGGGAGGGTTTGCTCTCCACTTCTACTATTGCCAGAGGAGCAGGCACATGGGCTGGCCTGATGGCCCCAAGAGGGGTAACATGAATAATCAGAGATGCCCTGAGTCCCATGTTACAGTTAAGAGGCAACTCTCACCTTGGTCTTTAGACTCGGCCTGGGCAAACTCCTCCAGGGACTGCTCCAGCAAATCCGCCACCTGGTTCAGGACCCGCGAGCGCTCCTGGGGGCTGCGGGATGACCAGCCGGGAAAGGCTTCTCTGGCGGCCTTGACCGCGGCTTCAATCTTTGAGGAGCAAATGGGAGAAAGGGTCACCTTAAAGCTGTTAGTCCTTGGGGGATGGACAAAACCAGAATCCTCAGGTCTCCACACACCTCATTTTTGTTTTGTTTTGTTTTGTTTTGTTTTTTAGATAGATTCTCACTCTGTAGCCCAGCCTGGAGGGCAGTGGTGCAATTTTGGCTCACTGCAACCTCTGCCTCCGGGGTTCAAGTGATTCTCCCACCTCAGCCTCCTGAGCAGCTGGGATTACAGGCATGTGCCACCATGCCCAGCTAATTTTTGTATTTTTTAGTAGAAAGGGGATTTCACCATGCTGACCAGGCCGGTCTCGAGTTCCTGAATACAAATGAACCACTTGCCTCGGCCTCCCAAAGTGCTGGGATTACAGCTGTGAGCCACTGCACCTGGCCCACCCTAATTTTGAATATTCAACATGTCCCAGTGCTGAGCCACCCACAAAGTAGATGACACAGGTGTTTACATGACCAGCAAAGGAGGGGTACCATAGAAACAAAGAAACACGCTCCATTTCAACCAATGCATCCTGAATGTGGTAATCAGATCATTAGAAAGAAGCTATTTGAATTTTAACATATGTACATTTTCAATCACTTCAGAAACTAGAATTTTTTAAAATATTATGGGCCAGGAGTGGTGGCTCATGCCTGTAATCTTAGCACTTAGGGAGGCTGGGTTGGGAGGATTGCTTGAGCCCAGGAGTTTGAGACCAGCCTGGTCAACATAGTGAGACCCTGTCTCTACACAAAGGTTTTTTAAAAAATTAGTTGGGCGTTGTGGTGCATGCCTGTAGTCCCAGCTACTCAGGAGGCTAAGGTGGGAGGATTACTTGAGCCCAGGAGGTAGAAGCTGTAGTGAGCTGTAATTGTGCCACTGCACTCCAGCCTAGGTGACAGAGTAAGACTCTGTCTCAAAAAAATGTATATGTTATACATATATACTATATATATATAGTATATATAGTATGTATATATTATATATACAGTAGAAGAAGAAAATTAATCTAGATATGTGGAATCTGTAAAGCTTCTAACTCAGCTCTGACATGTCTTATAAAGTCTGAAATTTTGGGTGAAATCACATCCTCAGATTGTCATTTTCACTTGAAATGACTAATTATATTTATAATTTATTGACTAATTTTTATATAAGGGAATATGCTAAATACTTTACACAAATTATTTTTATTTAAGTCCTTTCAAAATTCTATAACATGAGTATTGCTATGCCCATTTTACAGATGGGAAAACTGAGACATAGAAACTCAAGCAATTTGCCATAGGTCACACAGCTCATAAGTGGCAGAATCAGGACTCAAACCCAGACTTTGGTGGTTCCCAGGACCACAGGTTGCTCTGCCTGCTGCCTGATTCTGCCCAGTGGAAGAGGCCTTATTGGAGAAGAGGAGATTTGTGGCTGGACAGATGGCTTGGGTACCTGGTTTTAGAGTTACATACAAAAGGAAACAATATATGTATGGGAAGGTATGGGCAGGGTCAACTCATGGCCAAAATGTTATGTAGACAAAATAATTTTCAAGTCCTCTTCTGCCTTTCTCTTCTCTCCGGCAATGTCTAAGTAATGCCTTCTCCAGAGATGACAAATCCCTAACCCATGTCTCACTCCTCTCCTTTCTCACATGCATGAAAAATTATTATAATCACAGCTGTCTTCCACCACTGGGCCCTGGCTCAGACTCAGAATCCTTTTCCATAGGCTTCTGGCAGCCGTGAGCATCTTTTTTGGGGCGCTTGACCTGAAGTAATCTAGCTGCCTGAGCCTGTGCTAGCCCTCATGCAAAACCTGACCCACACCCCTCCTTCATTTTCCTCATGCAAAGTGACTGATATGGCTAGGTTTTGTGTCTCAACCCAAATCTCATCTTGAATTGTAATCCCCCTGTGTTGAGGGAGGAAAGTGATTGGTTTGTGGGGGCTATTTTCATGATAGTGAGTGAATTCTCGTGAGATCTAATGGTTTTATAAATGGTAGTTTTTCTTGGGCTTCACATGCTGTCTCGCCTGCCGCCAGACATGCCTGCTTCCTCTTCGGCCATGATTGTAAGTTTCCTGAGGCCTCCCCAGCCATGCAGAACTGTGAGTCAATTAAACCTCTTTCCTTGATAAACTACCCAGTCTCGGGTATTATCTTTATAGCAGTGTGAGAACAAACTAATACAGTCACTTTTAGCTGAGCTGAAGTAAGGTATAAAATGATTCTCATCTTAATTAGAAATTTCTAGAAATATGGTGGCTTCACCTTAAAAACTAAATCTTGAATGTGGACCTGCAGACAGGATGGGGGAAGAGATGGCTTTGGTGACCTCCACCACCAGCTGCAGCCATGAGGAAGCCCCACTGCCAGCCAGCAAGAGGAGCATGAATTTCTACAGTCAATGTAAAAATCTGATCTTTTTGCTATTCAGAAAATTCAAGTCCACTCATATTTTCTAAGTTGCCTTATAGCACATCTTATGTCCATGTAATATAGAATACATATTAATGTACTACATACAATAATATTAGCATAAGTTAATACATAGAAAGCATTTACTATAGGCCAAGTACTAAGGGCTTTAAGCATATTAGTCTGTTTAATCCTCAGAATAACACTATAAAGTAGATATCATTATTATCCTCATTTTATAGATGAGGAGACTGAGGCATGCAAAAGTTCAGCTCTAAGTCAAAGCCATAGATACCAAGTGGTGCAGCTTGTATTTGAACCAGGCAGTCTGACTCTAGTATGTGCTTATAACTGCAATGCTATAATGCAAATGTGCTATGCACACAGGTGTGCATGTGTGTGTGCACACACATGTGCACATGCCCATGGATCTAAGCATCAGAGATGAGAGTGTTAGTACTGTCCTCTGTAAAATAAGGATCATAATAGAGACTTCTAAGTTGTTACAACTTGCTTCTTTGGATAATCTATATTAAAGGGCTTACTGATTGCACACTACCAGACTTTAAAATATACTACAAAGCTATAGTAACCAAAATAGCATGGCACTGGTGTAAAAACAGACACATAGACCAGTGAAACAGAATAGAGAATCCAGAAATAAATCCATGCATTTACAGCCAACTCGTTTTTTACAAAGCTGCCAAAAATATGCATTGGTGAAAAGATAGTCTCTCCAATAAATGGTGCTGGGAAAACTGGATAACCATATGCAGAAGAATGAAACTAGACTCCTATCTCTCACCAAATCAATCAAAACAGATTAAAGACTTAGATAGATGTAAGACCCAAAACTATGAAACTACTATAAGAAAACATAGGGTAAATACTTCATGACATTGATTTGGGCAAAGATTTTTTTGGGCAAGACCTCAAAAGCACAGGCAACAAAAGAAAATAAATAAATAAAATAAAATAACATCAAGCTAAAAAGCTTCTGCACAACAGAGGAAACAACAGAGTTAAGAGGCAACCTACAGAATGGGAGAAAATATTTGCAAACTATCCATCTGATAAGGGATTAATAACCAGAATATATAAGGAGCTTGAGCTTGTATATATACATATACAACTCAATAGCCACCGCCCAAAAAATCCAATTTAAAAACAGGCAAATGATCTAAAGAGATATTCCACAAAAAGAAGATGTACAAATGGCCAATAGGTATATAAAAAATGCTTAACATCACTAATTATTAGGGAAATGCAAGTCAAAACCACAACGAGTTATTATCTCATCCCAGTTAAAATGGTCATTATCAAAAAATAAGAAATAAAAAAGGCTGGTGAAGCTGCAAAAAAAAGGGAAGACAAATACACTGTTGGTGGGAAAGTCAATTAGTGCAGCCATTATGGAAAACGCATGTAGGTTTCTCAAAAAAAAAAAGAAACTAAAAATAGAACAACAGTATGATCCAGCAATCCCACTACTGGAAATTTATCCAAAGAAAAGGAAATCAGTATACTGAAGAGATACCTGTACCCCCATATTTGTTGAAGCACTATTTACAATGGTCAAGATATGGACTCAACCTAATGTCCATCAACAGCTGAATGGATAAAGAAAATATGGTATATATACACAATGGAATATTATTCAGCCATAAAAAGGAACAAAATCCTGTCATTTGCACCAACACGATTTGAGCTGGAGGATATTATGTTAAGTGAAGTAAGCCAGGCACAAAAATACAAATATTACATGTTCTCACTCATATGTGGAAGCTTAAAAAAGTTGATCTCATGGAGGTAGAGAGTAGAATTATGGTTACCAGAGGCTGGGAAGGGTAGAGGAGAGGATAGAGGTTGGCTAATTAATACAAAAATATGGTTAAAAGGAATAAGTTCTAGTAGAGTGACAATAGTTAACAATAATTTATTGTATATTTCACAATAGTTAGAAGAAAAGATTTGGAATGTTCCCAACACCAAGAAATGATAAATGTTTAATGTGATGGAGATCCTAATTACCCTGATTTGATCATGACACATTGTATGCATGTATCAAAATGTCACATATGCCCATAAAGATGTACAATTATTATGTATCAATTTTTTAATTTTTTGTTAAAAAAGGGCTTAATGACTGCAAAGCACAAAGCAAAAGCTGAATAAACGGGAGCCACTGTTAGCAGCACCAGCAACATTTTCCTGAGTGATGTTTTGGGAAATTGGACATGCGGTTTGTATGGTAACCATATTTTTCAAGCCGGAAAAAACTATGACTTATGGGATCAGATAGGATATTTGGAAGTTGGATTGCTGAGAAACTGAACATATCTATTTACTCTACTAGCTAGTGCATCCATAGCTCATTCTATTTTCTAAAAAGGTATGAGCCATTAGCTGCAGGAAATATTTCAGCTGAATTTGGCATGTTTGTCATTTTTAACTTCACTTTGGCAAACAAGGAAGAGTGGAAAACACAAAGCTGGATTTCCCAGAGCTGTGTTAAGTCATTTGAAGCAAACAAAATTGCAGATTATAATTTAACCAATGCATTAACCAACATTTGCAAACATTAATCCCTAAGTCTGAAGGTTTACTTTAAATGCAAGACAGATTTGAAGTATTAACAAAAAAGAAAAAAAATAGCAATGTTCTTAAAAAAAAAAACTTTGCATGGAATATATTTTTTATATGAAGACTATATTTTAAATAATCTAGTTCTTTGTGCCTTAAAAAGAATAAATTATAATTCATAAGGCATTAGATGACTATATATACATCAGCTACATTTACCACTTCAGATATATTTACATTCTCAGTGCAATAATTGATAGCTAATCAAATATATCTCAAATATTTTACAAAATTCTCCAAGTAAAATTAATTCTACATCACCAAAAAAATGTAATGCACATGCCATTAAACACTTTGGATAAGAAAAACGATGCTGTTAAATCTAACTCCAAAAATATATGGGAATTTGATTTTGAGTTTCATCATTCAAATGATTGATTTTATTTTACTAGGTATTTTGAAGACATGACAAATTATGAGAAGACAATCTAAAACAAAGCCCACAGTTTTTTGCTTGTTTGTTTATTTTAGTAAAGCTATACTTTTTTTTTAATTCCATGGAAATAGTGGTAAATTTAAGCAGTGCGTGGTGGAGAAAAGGGAATATTTAACAAAGTGATAGCTCATACAAATAATACTTTGTACTAGACACTGATTAGGAAATGTTTGAGAATTACAAAAAAAACTGCACACAGGGCTGTGTTAGGTTGGCTAGAAAAATGACTTACTTTCTGCATATAGGAAGAGATTTGTTCTAGGTATCATACAGTCCAGTTACAAGGTACATCCTCTTAGAACTAGAATCTTGCTTCTATCATGTTTAACAATCCTACATCTTCCCCCAACTCCCTCTGCTTTTAGAAAACTGTTACCCATAATTGGCCAACATATTAAACACATTTCGGTCTTCTTTAAGTGCATATACTCACCTCGTCTTTTCCACTATTTGGCACTCTGCAATACACTTCCCCTGTTGATGGGTCGTAAGAATCTATATATGAGCTACAAGGTAAAAATTTTCCATCTATGAAGTTTTCCAGCATCAAAAGTGCCTTTGTTCCAGCCATAGCAAGGAAAAATTCTGCCTTTCCTCTTTACGACTGAGCACTCAGGTTGTCCCCACCACTGTCTGGACTCCTGAGTGAGCCTCCCCCTTCCCAGCCCCCATCTTCCCCTTTACCAATCAGTGAATGTGGGAGGGCACCTGACGCTCTCAGAGAGCATTCCAGTCTCCAAACTCAGAACTAAGAGAGTGGCTGAATGTTTCACAGACTTCTAGTACATTACCTGACATGGATAATTGTGTGTAAAAGTAACAGCTACTTACTTATGTGTTCATAGCCCTTTAAATCATCAAAAGGCATCTGTGCATGTGATTTTATTGGGTTCACACCGTAAACTGTTCATTGCTCAAACACTGATTGGATGCCAGGCCCCAAAGCAAGTCCTTTACATGAATTTACTCATTTATTCCACACAACAATCCTATATGAAGTAACCATTACTTCCTCTCTTTTATAGAAGAAACTGAGCCTTGGAGAGGTTAGACCATTTTTCCAAGGTCACATAGTTAGCAGGGGATGAACTGTAGCCCTTTAATCTCCAAATCATACACTTTTTCCTCAGTGCATCACTGCTTACCCTGCAGAGGTAACTGAAGACAGATGCCCTCTTTCTGTGGCTCATCTGTGTTTCTTTACCTTGGCTGCCCTCTCTTGGAAGAGCTGTCTCTCCATCCCAAAACCGGGGCCACAGTGGCTGCTCACATCTTCCTAGATGTGCCATGGAGATAAAGACAAGCAAAAAACATGTATGACACATATAGCAAGGGCTTCAGATCCCTGATGTAGCTGAGAATTTCTACAAATTGGTAAGAGAAATGAGCACCCCAACAGAAAAGATAAGCAAAGATACAAAAAAGCAATCCATAGGAAAAGGAACACAATTGGCTAATGAATATATTAACAATGTTCAGCCTTGTTGTTAAGCAAGGAATGTGAAATACAGAGGTGGCCTGATTTGCCAATCATACTGGAGAGCATTTTTAAAGATTGAGAACATCTACTCTGTGAGGATGTGGAGAATCATCCCTAGTCCATAGGCGGGAGGGTTCACAGAACACTGCTTGGGGCAATTTGTCAGGGTCTGGTCAATTTCTCTTCTAGGAATCTCTCCTACAGAATTACATGCTCATGAACAAGTACATAAGTCACAGGATATCCTTTTTTATCATAATTTAAAAATCAAAACAACCTAAATGTCCATCAATTGGAGAATATTAGAGTATAATTGTTATATTCTTAACAGGGAATACTACTTAGACATTAGAAGGATACATTGTTAAGTGAAAAAAGAAAACTAGTGAATACTATATACAGTATAGTTTCTTTGGCTATTTACATGGTTGACGGGAAGCCGTTTTAAACTGCTTGGATATTTTATGGCAAGCCTATATTACTTTTATAATTATGATTTATAGTTATAATTCAGTTGAAGGTTAGGTACCAATATTCTAAAATTCATTGATCACATGAGGGCACTTGCTGGCCGTGCACCTCCTTAGGCCCTCTCTGCTTCCATCTTTATTGGTCTCTAGATATTCTCCAAAATTCTTGCTAATCTCTGATGCAAAGCAACAGGCAACCCATTCCCTGCGGAACTAAGCTCCAGGCCCCTCTCAGCCTATCTGAAGACTATCTATGACACTCTTCTGAACAAAGGACCAACTTCTTGGTCTTTTTTTTTTTTTTTTTTTTTTTTTTTTGCAGCTAAAAAGTTCTGCAGAAGCTTTGGAAATATAACTCATTATCTTTAACATAACTACATTCTTTTTTTTCTTTTTTCTTTTTTTTTTTTTGACAGAGTCTCACTTTGTCACCCAGGCTGGGGTGCTGTGGTGTGACCTTAGCTCGCTGCAGCTTTGAACTCCTGGGTTCAAGTGATTCTCCTGCCTCAGCCTTCCAAGTCACTGGGACGACAGGTGCATGCCACCACGCCTGGCTAATTTTTGTATTTTTTGTAGAGACGAGGTCTCGCTATGTTGGCCAGGCTGATCTTGAACTCCTGGGCTCCAGTGATCTTCTTGCCTCAGCTTCCCAAAGTGCTGAAATTATAGGCATAAGCCACTGTGCCCAGCCATAACCACATTCTTGGTAAGAGCTCAATCTCCTCACCCAGTAAAAAGTAGGAAAGCAGTATAAAGATGTTTAAAGATGTACATTTTTTCTCAGCTTAAAATTTTTAACATTCCTTTTCTAGGTTACTTTTTTGTTTTTAAATGAACTTTTATTTATTCCTTGCACCATATACAAAAAATATTTTTGAATCCTTTTTTTTTTCATTTTTTTAATTTTTATTTTTGGATACAAGTTTCCCTGTTACTCAGGCTGCAGTGCAGTGGTGTGATCATAGCTGACTGCAGCCTTGAACTCCTGGGCTCAAATAATCCTCCTGCCTCAGGCTCCTGAGTAGTTAGGACTACAGGCATGCCACACCATGCCTGGCTAATTTATTATTATTACTATTATTGCTATTTTGTAGAATCAGGGTCCTGCCTACATTGCCCAGGCTGGTCTCAAACTTTTTTTCCTTTTATTTTGTGTTAATAATTTTCGGTCATATTACTATGCTTTTGTTGAAAATCTCTTCTGATTTTTTAAAACACTGGTCACATATATATAAATACAGTTATCACCACATAACAATATTTCAGTGAACAACAGACTCCATATGCAATGAAGATCCCATAAAATTATAATGGACCTAAAAAGTTCCTATCGCCTAGTGACATCATAGCCGTCGTAGAGGCATTACTCTACGATGTGAGAGGCATTACTCACGTTTGTGGTAATGCTGATGCAAACAAACCCACTGCACTGCCACTTGTATAAAAGTCTAGCACATACAGTTATGTACAGTACCTAATACATGATAATGATAATAAATGACTTAGTGGTTTATGTATTTACTATCTGTACTTTTATCATTATTTTAGGGTATACTCTTTCTACGTATTAAAAAAAAAGTTAACTGTAAAAAATCCTCAGACAGGTGCTTCAGGAGATTTTCCAGAAGAAGGCATTGCTATCTGAGGAGATGGCAGCTTCATGCATGTGACTGCCCCTGAAGACCTTCCAGTGGGACAAGATGCAGAGGTGGAAAGTATTGATGATCCGGACCCTGTGTAGACCTAGGATAATGTGAGTGTTTATGTCTTCATTTTTAACAAAAAAATTGAAAAGTAAAAAAATTTAAAAACAGAAAAAAGCTTATGGAAAAAGGGATATAAAGAAAATATATTTGTACAGCTGTACAATGTATGTGTTTTAAGCCCTTATTACAAAGTCAAAAAGCATTTTACAAATGGAAAAGTTCATAAAGTAGGAAAGTTACAGTGAGCTAAGGTTAATTTATTATCGAAGAAAAGTATTTGCTCATAACTTTAGTGCAGCCTAAGTATATAGTATAGCATCCAGTACTGTCCTAGGCCTTCACATTCACACAGCATTCATGCACTGACTTACCCAGAACAAATTCCATGGATAACTGCCCTATACAGGTGTACCATTTTTAATCTTTTATACTTTATTTTTTATGTATTTTTCTGTTTAGATACACAAATACTTACCATTGTGTTACAATTGCCTGCGGTATTCAGGACAGTAATGTGCTGTGCAGGTTTGTAGCCTAGAAGAAATAGGCTATCCCATCTAGCCTAGGTGTGTAGTAGGCTGCACCATCTTGGTGTAAGTACACGCTAAAATTTTTGCACAACCATAAAATCAATTAATGTCACATTTCTCAGAATGTATTCCCAACATGAAGCAAGGCATAACTATAAATACATATATGGGTAAATAAATACAATCACATATACAGTCAGGGTCCATTCAGAAAACAGAAAGCATGGCAGGTTTGTCAAAGTTTAACACCAGGAAATGTTTACCCAGACGAAGCTGAAACAGCATGTAAGGGCTGCTGAGATAACCCAGAGATTAGCAACCACAAAAAGCAGCTGCCATTCTTTAAACTGGAGAACAAAAAGGAAGAGGTGGGCTACGAGAAACCAGAAACTTTCAGGGGAGCCCCTCGCCTTCTGCCCCAGCTGGTGCTGGGACTCTTTTTTTTTTTGAGATGGAGTCTCGCTCTGTCGCTCAGGCTGGAGTGCAGTGGCTGCATCTCAGCTCACTGCAACCTCTGCCTGCCAGGTTCAAACGATTCTCCTGTCTCAGCCTCCCAAGTAGCTGGGATTACAGGCGCATGCTGCCCAGCTAATTTTTTGTATTTTAATACAGACGGGATTTCACCATGTTGCCCAGGCTGGTCTCAAACTCCTGAGCTCAGGCAATCCACCCGCCTCAGCCTCTCAAAGTGCTAGGATTACAGGTGTGAGCCACTGTGCCCGGCCGGTGCTGAGACTTCTGACAAGCGTGGTGTGGCTGATGCTGGGAGGCCCAGAGCAGCTGGAGTCTGGAGCTGGCGCCGTTGCCTGTCGCTGGAGAGTCGCTGACAGGGACTGGAGACAGAAGGTAGTCTCAGGCTTTTTCTGGTGCTGCCCACGGTCAGGTCAGCTGGAAACAGAATGAGAGAAATATGCAGGTCCCAGCCCTGGCACCACAGAGTGAAGTACCAAGAAGTGAGCTTGGTGCTGAGAGACAGTGAGTACCACCCGGTGTGTGCATAAAGACTTCTGTAGCCCATCTTCCTGGGTCTCCAACAACTCTGCCTAATGTTGATGGACTCATCAGAATGTTTGTCTTTTTGTACAGAGTGCAAAGGATTCTAATGGGAGGACTATGGAAGGGAGATCTTTTTGAAGAAAGGACTTTACCCAGGATAGCCTGAGAGAGGAATTTTCTGCCACGTGACAGTAGAAGAGGACAGAAGCCGGACACGGTGCTTCTAAAGAGTGCCTGGTGCTGATCAGAACTCCCCACACAAGATCAGTCCCAGCGGCAGAGCAGGCGTGTCTGTCAGTTACAGTGACCTCCTTGTGCCATTTTCTTGTGCCATTGGCTGCTCAAGCTGGGCCTTCGCTGGTTTTTCTTTTTCTTTGTTTTTTTTTTGAGACAGAGTTTCACTCTTGTTGCCCGGGCTGGAGTGCAATGGCACGATCTCAGCTCACAGCAACCTCTGCTTCCTGGGTTCAAGCAATTCTCCTGCCTCAGCCTCCCAAGTAGCTGGGATTACAGGTATGTGCCACCACGCCTGGCTAATTTTGTATTTTTAGTAGAGACGGGGTTTCACCATGTTGGTCAGGCTGGTCTCAAACTCCTGACCTCAAGTGATCCGCCCTCCTCGGCCTCCCAAAGTGCTGGGATTACAGGCGTGAGCCACCGTGCCTGGCCTCGCTGGTTTTTCATAATGTACTTGGCCTTCCCCCGCTTCCCGCTGTCAGCCCTTTTCTGTCCACAGTGCAACCATTTGATCCCCACCTGCAGGTCAACCACAGAGATGACTCTGGAATCAGAGCTCAGCTGAGCTGGGAGAGACTTTCATCCTGGAGGACAGAGCATGGGCCTCATTCAGAGTCTGGTCATGTCGGTTGACCCCAGTCCTGATACCTGAGCTCTGACATGCCTTCAAGGCCTTTTCTCTAAGTTGGCACCAACGTTTCTCCTGTCGGTTTCCCTTGAAGAGACATGAAATCCTATATCTGGGCCTAGTGGCTGAGAACCTACTTCTAGGTAGTTCTACCTGCTTCACTGGACATGTGGGTATCACCTGCTCCTGAATTATTCTGGGGGGCTCCATCTGCTCGCCAGTGTGTCCTGCTGAATGCAGATCTGTTCTTACTACATCCCTGTAACAGCATTCTGACCCATGGGTGAAACGTACTCCCATTTGCGGTCACAGAATCCACCCCCCACCACATCCCAAGGGGTGGATTCACTGCCAGGTCCTGCACGGTGAGGACAGGGGACTCAAGACCTTGAGTGCAACTGAGAAAAAATTATAAATGGGAGGTATTAAGTATACTAATATTCTAACAGAACTAGTTGCTCTAGAATATTACAAAAGAGAATAGGGTGTTTTTATCTAATACAACAAAAGTTATTCTCTTTAAAAGGGGAAAGACAATCCTGATTTAGGGGGCCCCAGGTGTACTGGAGTTTTGTTTTTACCCACAGTGGTAAACAAAAATCACAGCATGGTAGCATGAGGCAGCTGGGAGGGGTACGCTAGACTCAGGAGAAACACAGGATGGGGAATGGAGAGTGCCATGAGTGAAATGAAGCCATCAGAGTTCATTCATTTGGAGAAGGATAGGGGAGGATGGATACAGAAGCATGGAGAGGAGGTTGAAAGACAGACAAGATGGTAATTCCAGGCCAAATAAATACCTGTTCTGGGGCGTCATTTTCCTTCTGTCTCCACAAGAACCTTGCTCACTGGATTATCATCTAACTTTTCATTCTTCTCCTCTCTCCTGGCACTTTCAGCCTTTAAATGAGTTCCTCTCTCCAATATCATATCATATAAACAAAATAATATAATAAACAAAAATTTAAAAGAACTTTCTCTGGCTCTCTGGCCTCTGTCCTCTCCTCTATAATCCTTCTCTCCTACTGAAAACATTACACAGAATGAATGAAAATGAAAAGTGCTGTTGTTATAGGAATAACTACCCTCACTTATATGTGGCATGATGTTCTCTTGCCCATTTGCCAGCCCCTCAAACCCCAATCTTCTTAGCCTCACTCCTAGGAGGAACTTTTGTGCACAATCACATGTCAGAATTATCCTATGCAAGGTTATCAATATGAAACACTAGAGGTTTCTTTGGTTGCATGTGCTCCACTCTGAGGAATCTGGGGACGTGCCCTTGCCCTCCAAGGTTAGCGCTCATAATGGGATCACTGTCTTGGGATGATGGTTGTGGGATCCCCCAAGAGATAGAGCTGAAGGCTAGAAAAACTGAGTGAGGAGAGGAACAAGGTATAAGAGAGAAATTCAAGAAGTATGTATATGGGATTCTGTTTCAAGTGTGAACAGATAAGACCTTAACACGTATGCTTATATTAAACTCAGCCATTTTGGGGAAAATGCTAGGTGTCCCCTGTGGTGACCACCCTAATGTTCTCTAACATACAGTTCTCCTCCTGAGTACTCCTCAGCCCCTTTGCAATGAGGTGGGGCTGTTTGGATAGTTCTGGCCAGGGTCTTTGAGTAAACGCCAAGCCTGCTGGGGACTGTCCACTGTCTCTCCCACTTCCATATAGACCAGGAAGGCTGTGTGTTCCAGGTGGCAAGTACAGGATGAAGAACCTCTGTCAGCCTGGACTGCTGAGTCACTCTATGGAGTACAGTTTTATTATGTGGTGATAATTAGCATGAAATAAACATGTGTTTTCCTATGCCACTGTATTTGGGGGTCAATTTCTAACCAATCACAGCATAAACAAGCCTACCCTGGTTAGCAGGCATATAACTTTAGTTGGCTAAAATTTCAAAATTTCTCATTGATGCTATCTTGCAGATACCAGTCCCTGGGCACTGATCCCATATCTAGACAGGAATAGAGCCCTCTGTGAGGAGACGTGGCTCTTTTCCTCAAAGAAAAGGGCATGGCCAAATGCGTGGGGCCTGACGGGTGCTACATACCATGTTAATGATGCAACCCTAGCCTACTTCCCTAACCAAGGAGGTGAAAGTCCAGTGCCCAGCTCAGAGGCAAGACTTAAAGCTGTGGTCAGTGGAGGAAGGTAAGAGCCTTCAGAGCGAAGGTGTACACCTCCTCCAGTATGGAAACACTGCTAAGATGACAAAACTTAAACCCAGTTAAGGGGTATTGTATTGATATTACAAAGGCCACAAACTGTGGAAGCCCCTACCATCTGACTCCACAGTCCCTTGATTGATATCTGTGACTGGACACTTGTGGAGGATCAGACATTAGGATCAATTAAGATGCAGTTGTTCTGGGCCAAATGGCCAAGGATAACCAGAGAAAATAATACCTTACACCAAATATACTAAGTGGAAAAAACTGCTCAGCAAAGTAGACTATAGAAATGATTCTGACCCACAATACCTTAAAATGGGTGTGACTGGCATTGTTTTTCTTTTCAAAACGTACTAAGGTATGAGACTCCCTCACTCTCAACTCCCATGCAGCAGCAGATCCTCCAGGCTTCCTAACTCTGTGGTCAGATCCAGTTTGACCAAGGCAAAGATTTTTAGGAATTGATTTTCACAGGAAGGGTTTTACTTGGCCAGGGACCACTTCTTATCATCCAAGAGATTTAACAAGATGTTTTCAGGCATATCTAGAATAGAAGAGGTGCAGGGCTTATAACATGGGCTTCTCGGGCCATGTATACAATTGACCAGGAATGAGGCCAGGGATCTCACTGGTTATTTGTTCACCCTGCAAGGAAGCCCTGGTTGCCTAGACTTTCATTCTGGGATCAAGAACAAAGGACAGATGCAAAGACTTGCCTAGTATATAGCTGAACATGGATCAGTATTAGGCAGAATAGGTACCCAGAAATCTACATTAACACTCTGTTAAGGTGCCAGGAACAACAAAGTGGAGATAAAATTTCTCTATGGCATGTGGGATTCACGGGCAACACAAACAGGAGGCTTTCAGAAAAAGACTCTGTATCTTGAAGTGGATTCTTTAATGCCAGGCATGGTGGCTCACGTCTGTAATCCTAGAACTTTGAGAGGCCTGAGGTGGAAGGATCACTTGAGCCCAGGAGTTTGAGACCAGCCCGGGCAACAAAGTGAGACCCCCATCTCTATAAAAAAATAGAAAAAAATTAGCCGGGTGTGGTGGTGCATGCTTGTCGTCCCAGCTACTTGGGAGGCTGAGGTGGATCACTTGAGCTCTGGGCGGTCAAGGCTGCTGTGAACCGCGATCGTGCAGTGGCACAATCATTGCTCACTGCACTCCAGCCTAGGTGACAGTGAGACCCTCTGCTGGATGCTGAGCCAGAAAAGTTAAGGTAAATGTTCTCAACAATTCTCCATCCACTGAAGAACTAGGGTGGTGGGAATGGGGCTGAGCATGGGATTTCCCCAACCCCTAGACAGCAGGCCTCCAAGACGAGTCAGAGAATAGCCTCGCCCTCCCTACAGCAGGAACAAAGTGGGGTTAGAGACATTTTTGTTTCAGTTGATGAAATGTTAATAGAGGCTGGTTGAATAGCTGTGATCTATATATATTAATTTCTTGATTTTGATGATTATTATTGTGGTTGTGCAGAAGATATACAGACGACAGACAGACAGTCTTGATCTGTCACCCAGGCTGGAATGCAGTGGCACAAACATGGCTCACTACAGCCTCCACCTCTTGGTGTCAGGCAATCCTCCCACCTCAGCCTCCCCAGTAGCTGGAATTACAGCCATGCACTACCATGACTGCCTATTTTTTTTATTATTTTTTGTAGCGATGGGGTCTCACTATGTCGCCCCAGCTGATCTTAACTTCTGGACTCAAGTATTCTCCTGGTCTTGAACTCTCAAAGTGCTGGGAATACAGGTGTGAGCCACTGCACCCAACCTGTGGAGAATACTTTGTAGGAAACAGATATTCAATTCAGTAGTGATGGGACATCATGTGGCAACATGGTTTAGGAAAAAAATTTTTTCTATTGGACTTGGAACTTTTCATTTATTTGAAATATTTTCCAAAATATTCATAACAGAAAAGGAAGTGGATTCTCACCTCATATCATGAACATATTACTCACACCACATAAACAATTTACAAAAATTTTTTTTAAAGAAGGGAAATGTTAAAATCCCCAGTCAGGGCTGGGAAAAGGCTATGATAGATTAGGATAGCTTCAATGGCACTTATTGCTAATGTTTTAATCATTAGTAGAGGGAACAGTTTATGGGGTTTTCTTAATTGTTTTTAATCTACATATTAATTACAAATGTTCTTTTGCTTGTATTAAATACTATATAACAAAAATTTAAAGACTTTATCATTTAGAACAGTTTTATATTTATAGAAATACTGCAGCCAGTTTCCCCCCAATATGAACATCTTATATAGAATAGTACATTTGCCACAGTTAAGGAACCAGTAGTGATACATTCTTAACTAAACTCCATAATTTATTGATATTTCCTTAGCTTTTACCTAATGTCTTTGGTACAGGATCCCACTCATGACACATTACATTTCCTTATGTCTCCTTAGGTCCTCATGGCAATGAGTTTCTCAGATTTTTCTTATGTTTGATGACCTTCACAGTTTTAATGAGTATTGGTCAAGAATTTTGTAGGATGCTCCTCTATTAAAATTTGCCTGATATTTTTCTCATGATTAGAGTGGTGGTGTGAGTTTTTAGGAGGAAGATCAAAGAGAAAAAGTGCCATCTTCACATTATTATACATAGATATATATCAGTATGTATAATCAACATGACGTCACTCGATGTTAACCTTGATCACTTGGCTGAAGTAGTACTTGTCAGGTTTTTCCATTATAAAATTCTTTTCACTGCTTTTCCACACCGTACTCTTTGGAAAGAAGTCACTATGCTCAGCCCCACACAAGAGGGGTGGAGTGTTATGTTCTACCTCCGTGAAGACAAAGTATCTACATAAATTATTTGAAATGCTTTTACAAGGGAGATTTGTCTCTTCATTTCCCCTTTCTTATTTATTCAACCTCCCTTTATTTATTCAATCATTTATTCATATTGGTATGGACTCATGGGTATATTTCCTAAGGACAGTCATTCTGTTTCTTTTCTAGGTTTTTTAGTTAAATGTTTATTTAGTTAGTTTTTCCATAAGCTTATAGTAAAAAATATTTAAGGATATACTGATTTCTTTCCATTACATACAAATATATACACATATACACATGCATAAATGTAAAATATATTTGTTGTATACACATGTAATACATAGGTATATGTATTACACACATTTAAAAAAATCTTTACTTTGCTGATTTATTTCTATTACTTTGTATTCCACAAATGATTTCAGATGACTTACAGAAATAAAAATACATACATTATAATAGGTTGTGGGGGAGAAAATATTAGGAAGAATGAAAAATAAGTGCTTGCAAACAAGATAAAGCCAGGGATACGGGTAGTTTACAAAATGCCTAAGATCCTGTACAGTTTGGGGCCTCAAATTTGGCTGTCAGCTTCCTGGCAGCCAAAATAAAGAGAAAACCATCATGAGTATAAAGCTATCTGAAGCTTTAATAAGTAGTCTCATTTTCATTTTTGAAAATAATCTTAAATTTTCTTCATTAGGTTATTTAGAAGAGTGTCTTTTATATGTCCCATGACTAAGGTATTTCTAAAAACTAATTTTAATATATAGAACTTTTGAGTATTATGCTTTTGATAACCTGGAGTTTTCTTCATCACTAAGAATACACTCAATTTTTGTAAATGAACATTTTAGAAGGTGTTTAAGGAAATAAGCCTAGCCACAGGTAAAACTCCTCAGATGAAAATGTCAGTATGCTGTCACGCAGGAGGATCTCTGGGGCATCAACAGTATTTTGCTGAAATTACCATGGTTCGATATCTGGCTTATAGGCTTTGGGATCTGAATTTGTCAATATACTGAGAATAGACTCATTTAACTAAACTCAAGAGGTTGATATTTAACATTCAAATTCCAATTTATTTATGTACTATGAGAAGTATATCAGAAAACCCACAGATTCTTGTGTCCTCTTTCCTGGCACATTCCCTTCCTCTAATTAAACTACTTGAATTGCCAAATAATCAAACTTCAGCACATTTATTCTTACCTTCAGCAGAACTTATGCAGCTCGGTAAAAGTTAAAGGACCAACAAGGAACCAGAAGAGACATTAGACAATCAAAATTCAACAGTATTTGAATCTATCTCAGAGTTATGTATTTATCCTCTAATTGGGCCTGGCCTGGCCAAGGGAGCCAGGGAGTCTTTCCTTTCTGGACAGAGTGCAATCATTTGAATATTTATGTCCTTGCAAAATTCATGATGAAATTTAATTCCCAATATAACAGTATTAAGAGTTGAGACCTTTTAATTACAAAATTGGGCCATGAGGGCTCATCCTCCTGCATGAGATTAGTGTCCTTATAAAAGCACTTGAGGGAGCAAGTTTCTACCTTCAGCTCTTCTGCCTCATGTGAACACGGTGTTTGTCCCTTCTGCCATGTGAGGACACAGCAAGAGATGTCATGTTTGAGGCAGACAGCCTTCACCAGACACCACATCTGTTGGTGTCTTGATCTTGGACTTCCCAGCCTCTAGAATGTTAAGACATAAATGGCTGTTATTATAAATTACCCAGTTTAGGGTATTTTGCTATAGCAGCTCGAACAGACTGAGAGACAAGGCTTTGAATGAGTAGCATTTGTTGCTGTGAACCTTTCTCAAGATTCCATGGATAACTAAGCCCTCTTATGAATGGCACAGACCTTCTTTAACTCTTTGCAGATATCTTGCTATTTTTGTTTTCCATTTTGTTGTTAATTCCTGTTCCTTTGTAGATTTGACTTTTCTCTCTGACCAATTTTAGAATCTTTCTCTTCGGTATTCTGCAGTTTCACTAAAATGTACTTAGAAGTGGATTTCTTTTTATTTACCATCCTTGAAATATGTTGTATTGCTTCTATTTGTGAATTCATATCTTTCATCAGTTCTGGAAAATTTTACAGCTATTATATTTTTTGATATTGTACATCCATTCTCTGTATTCTCACTTTCTAAAACTTTAATTTTATGTGATGTATACCTTCTCATTCTAGTCTCTATTCCACATGAACTTATTCATATCTTTATCTTACTGTACTGTACTGTGGGTAAATTCTCTGATCCATGCTTCCAGCTACTAATTCTTTCTTTGGCTGTATCTAATCTGTTTAATCTAAATAGTTTTTAGTTTCAATTATATATTTCACACTTAAATGTTACATTTGATTTTAAAACACACATGGTCATTTTATAGTCTCTTATTTACTCACATTTCCATGTCTTATAAGGAAATATTAAATATTTAAATATTTTAGCCAGCTATTTTATATTCTGTAACCAGTAATTCCAATATCTGTAGTCCGTTTAAATGATTCCAAACCTGAAAGATAACTCCCATATCTATAGTCTGATCCACTGAGTTCACTTTATAATGTAACTCTTCAAGAGCAGTGTTAACTGCTTATTATCAAATTCTTGAAGGAAACTTGTAACAGTATATTCTCTTTTTACATATATTTATTTTTTTCTGCTTTGCTATTTAAGTCCTCTATGACCTTGTTTGTTTACATGATCTATAAGGCAGAGCTATGAGAATTCCTCAATAATTGCAACTATGCCCTTTAATTTTTAATTTCTAATAAATTTCATTATGCATTTTTATGTCATTTGGTACAGTTTTATTGTGCATTATACTTGTTATTAATATGAAATTCTCTTAATTTTTTTTTTACTTGCTTTAAATTCTTTGTCCAGTGTTAATATTGCTACTCCTGATTTCTGGAGAGGCAGTGTAGTGTCTTTGAATATGCCTCAGTCAGACTTAACTCTAAATTCAAATCATGGTTCCATAATTTATTTACTAGTTTTTAGCAATCCCTCTGAGCTTTAGTCTTCTCATCTATAGACTGAGGTTAATAATATCTGCCTCATATAATTATAGACATGTCATGTTAAATGAGTATATGAAAATTGCTTGGCACATTAGGTAGACACCCAACGGATCAGTTATTTTTGTCTCCCCAGTACGTCTGTGCCCTTTCTTCTTTAAATCTATGGTTTTATTTATTTACAAAATAGGAATATTTTGCAGATAGCATATCATTAGCTTTGCAGTTTGAGTCTACATTTTAAAGATAAAAACCTATTTTCATTTACTGTAATAATCACAACCTTTGTCTTCATTTAATTGTCTTGTTTCCTTTCCATCTTTTGCTGTACAGACTTAGTTTCTTTGCTTTTTTTTTTTTTTTTGCATTGATATGAATAGTTTCACTAATTCCATTCGTGGTTACTGTAAACATTCTTAAAACTTTGTTTTATGGGATTATCAGAATAACAAAATAATGTAGTCCCTTTATGGACTATAAGTAACTTAATGCTTTTCTTTCCCTATTTCATATCCCCATATTTGGCGCAATAATTCAATTCACTTACTTCATTATTTTGTTTTGCATTGTATTTTACACCTACATTTACACTATTAACTTATTTGTACATACTTAAATGGTTTCAGTGTGAAAAAGCAGCTTCTGACCTAGCATTCACACTAGGCGGTGGCGTTCTCCTGCTGAACATTGAACAATTCTCAAATCTCTAACATCAGATGAGGTCACTGTAATCCGGATAAAATGAGATACTGTAATCATGCCTGAGCACAGACAAATACAAAGTCACTGTGCAAACCATAAACAGCCAACCTCTTCTTGTGGCTAACATGGGTGACTGTTGCTTCTTTCCTTTCCTCCCACCCACAACATAAAAATTAAGATACCCAATTGCAAAATCACTCCCACTTTCTGACAGCACTCAATCCACTTTCTGACAGCACTCAATCCAGAAGAAACCCTTGCTCACTTGAGCCCTCCTTAAAATTAGCTACATGTGCTCAAATTCTTAGCAAGCCCCTCCTTACACCTTCCCACTGAGAAGCACCTATAGACCCCAGTGGTGTGCAGTCTCTCTTGCTGCAGCAAGCATCAATAAAACTAATTTTGATTATAATTATGCCCTGGTGATCTTTGATGACATCAACAAATGATGAGCATCAACAAATGTTTGCCGCAGAATTTTCTACCATCACCTACCCCGCAATCTTAAAGTTTTGAATTATCTCTTTATGATACCCTGTCCCCTGGTTGGACTATCAGCCCTATTAAGACTCAAGCCCCAGAGCTTTCTCTTGTGCCTGGAATATGGCAGGATCATAATTAGACGAGGAAAGGATGAATGTTTTTCTACTTACATATTTCTATAAATATTTTAGAGGGAAATTAGAAGATGATTCAGTAGTTTGTATTGGGCCTACTTGTCTCGATTTTTTGAAAACTGTATAATTTTGAATAACTTCTATACATCAGGATCTGTAATTGTTATTTTTATATCAATAAAAAAATACCTCTAATATTTCTATTGAAAAATATTGATTACATAACAACATGAAAATAACTTGGCTAACGCTCACAACTATGTAAAAAAATGCATTGGAGAGACAGAAAAGAAATACATGAAAACATTGGCAGCAGTTACCTTTAGGTGACAGAACTGTGGGTTAATTTTATTCTTCCCTATATTTTCTGTATTTTCCAAATTTTCTGAAGTCACTATGATTGCATTTTAACAATGGTTAAAACCATTGATTTGCATACTCATGGGAGAAAAACAGCTATGCCTAGAAACTGGTCTCTAAAACATTTCTCACAGTAGAGAGGCTCAATTGTCATGAATGTGTGAATAATACTAACAAGTCAAAACATAGTTCTGTAATGTGTTCAAGCCACATTATCCTAGAGGTTAACTGCTCAGAAGAATCTCACAAAGAGTCAAAGTCAGAGGACAAAGCCATTAGTGTGAAGAAACAGTAAAATCATAAAAAAGAAGACAGTCAGGACAAGAAATACCTGAAGCAAAATGACACAAAATGGATGTACTATAAATTATGGATGAAAGTAACAGGGTAGGAAATCAGAGCATAACCAAGCTTGGGCATGTCTGCTTTACCTCTTTGTCACTTAATCAACTCGAGCCTTCCACTGCCAACAGTCTTCTTACACAGTGGATCCTCGAAATAATATCACCACTCCTTTCAACCACAATCAATCATCAATAAAATGCAAATAAAAAGACTGTACTTAAACACTATTGGAGAAGGAAGGAATGAATAAATGCATTCATTTCTACTACTATTTGTTTATGCTAAATTGTAAACTAAAATTCTTAATTCGATCACGGTCTTATATAATATACAGAGTGGATGGTTTCTTGTTTTTACTCCCCCTACCTTAAACCCCAATCCATTTCCCCTTCCTAACAGCACCCTGAATTTCCAACTCTCGCACAACTGTTAGCTACATGCTTTGTGTGATATTAACTTCACACTCAAACACAGGATATCCTAGGGAAGTATTAATAAATAAAACTCAATCATAGTCAATGATGAGATGTTTCTAGGACTTCTGGAGAAGATATGCTCTTTTAGTCTGTCCTTGCCCTTGGATGGGAGATCTGAGGATGTAAGTGTGGAATTATCACATCTTGTCAAGAACCTGGCATTACGGAAGAGGTTTTTTATGGGTGGCAGGGTGACAGGTCTTGCTCTGTCACCCAGGCTGGACTGCAGTGATGTGATCATGGCTCACTGCAGCCTCGACCTCCTGGGCTCAAGTGATCTTCCCACCCCAGCCTCCTGAGAAGCTGGGACTACAGGCATGTGGCACCACACCCAGCTGATCTGTTTTTAAATTTTTTCTGTAGAGACATGGTCTCACTATATTGCCTTAGCTGGTCTCAAACTCCTGGGCTCAAGCTATCCTCCCGACTCAGCCTCCCAAAGTGTTTTGATTACAGGTGTGAGCCACCGCGCCCGGCCAAGAGTTCTATATAGAGTTTGAGAGCAAAACCAGCACCAGGGAAGGCAGAGTGGAGATGAGTCCTTGCTAACATTGTGTGAGCTGCTCGATCTAAATGGAATCAAAGCTAGAGCTACCTCTAATTTTCTCAGTTATGTCATTCAAAAATTTTTCTTTCTGCTTCAGTCACTTGAAGTTAGATTTCTGTCACATATATCTGTTAAATTCCTGATTAATATTAATATTTAAATAAAACTTTCTTAACTCAGTGAATCTGAAGTGACAACTACACATGTATTTTGGTAAAGAAATATACCAAGTGTGTTCACTTGGTAATCATTCACTAAGCAACACATGTATAATCTGCCTACTTTACCATACGGATGTTATTGCTTATGTTCAAAATGTCAGGTTCATGAAAAGGTGCAGGGAGAAGAAACGCTGTTGTATATGTTAAGCCATCGATATACAAATCACGCTGCTAATAAAAAAAAAAGCTTATCATAAACAGTCTATCAGATCAGAGTTCCAGGTTCAGCTGAGGTCAAAATCTACTCTAAAGCTCCTTGCACCCAGAAGGCACCTCAACGAATACCTGTTTTTAAATAAATAAACCTTGGGGTTTGTTGTTGAAACTTTAAAGAAAAACATGACTCTTACTTACAGGGGACTTATAATCTATAAGGTAAGCAAGATAAAGAAAGGGCCATCATAGGTATAATTCTAAAAGTGAGAATGGGAAAAGCAAGTTATGGTTAAAAAAATGAATGAGATGAAATTGGATCTGCCATTAGGATAAAAAAGAATTCATGTGACAGAGCTAGGAAACTCTTAGGTGAAAAAGATCCCACAAAACCCCTAAATCATATTTACTGTTAGTGGCAGAGAATCTCATAAATGTCTAAAGAACAAAACACAGTTTGTATTATGCTCAAACTAAGGCATTTTATTAGCTGGCTTTACAACTTAAATAATATCTTGGCTTTCAAAGGAACAGCTTCCACTAATTCCAAATTAAACTTTCACAAGTTTACTTGTTTGGGGAGGGACATTCTTATGGTCACCACAAAATACTTTTATTATAACCTTCCCCAAATCTTTTCTTAGCGTTAACTGGAAAAAAAAAAAAAAAGCTTAGGTCAAATATCAACTGCCTGAAAAACCCAATTAAGTTACTTTTCCTTAAAACATGTGCAGTATAATTGAATCAAAAGAGAAAACTGCAAATACATTGTGCTTTGGCCAGAAGTAGAGTTCATTTCATGATGATTCAGTATCTTCAGATACTATTTTTGACACTTGCCATAAATCTTGGCAAAGTAAATCCATTTATTAACATTTCAAAGGCAAAGTTGTTTTTAACATTAGACTTTCTTTGCCAGTTGGCAACTTAGAATTTTTGCAGAGGTGATTATTAATACTTCTTTGCAGCTAATTTTAGCTTTAATTTTTCTCTCTCATCTAAAAACATATCAATTGCACATTGTTCCTTTGACTTAATAACTGCATTCTTGAAACAGAGGTTAGCTATTTCACTGTATCCAGAAACGTGGTAGAAATTCTGACCCATCATTCTTTTATCTGTTAAAACAAAAAAAAAAGACATTTGCTGTAATTTAATCAATCACATTATAAAAACAACAAAGGGAAAATTACGGTGAAAGAATTATTATATCAAGAGAAAATCTTTTTCTTTGTCTTGCAACTTTCTTCCTTTCCTAGTCATGCTATTTCTGCAATTTACTATAATCTCTCCATTATTCTCCACAAACAACTCTATCTTATTTTTAGAATGCTCTTTTAGAAAGAATGCCTTGATAGATTAAATGTGATATTGATGGCAACGATATCAGCTACCAATATTGGATGCTTTTTATGTGCTGAGTGCTTTGCACGTTATCATTTCATTTCAACACAACTCTAGGAGGTAGATTCTATTATCCTATTTTTACACTGAAGGAGGTAAATTGAAGGAGAAATGCATTTATGCCGCTAAAAACTGGTGGAGCAAGAACACAAATGGGCAGTGTAACTCTGAAAGCTGTTTTCTTCACCTCCACCCCACACCGCCTTCCATATGTATTTTACTTAAATTATGTATATAGAGTTTCTTGGTGCTTTAGCAACTTAAAAGAAAGATTTTTCATGATATGTGTAACTCACTTTTGATGCAACTTAAAGTTTATGTTATATCCAATTAAATAAACTAGTTTTAGGCAGAAAACAATCATGTGGAGTAATGAAGTACCCTTTAAAATACAATATTCATAAGATTCATATTAATTATGATAGTGTAGAAGAAATTAAATCATTGAAATTTTCTGGTTCATTTCTGGCTATTTTCTCCAGCAATTAGAATTTAATATAAATTCTAATTTCTTGTTCTAGTAGCATAACTGTGTTTCCTTTAAGGCATAAAATCTCACTGAAGATTTTACCAATCTTCCAAATATAACCCTATCCCTTAAAGGACCACTACAACCTAAAATGCGTAAGGCTTCTCCTAATCAATGCTTTTTCTTTCATTCCCTCAATGCTTTCTTTTCATTCCTAAAAGGTAAAAAAGAAAAGGCATCATAACTATGGATATATAATGAGTCACTTTAAAATAAAATACCTCAGTGACAACACCAGCAGCTATTGTAGAACCACCGTAACGTAGCATGAACCTCCCTAGCTCTTTAAAGTCTTTATATAGCTCAAGAGCTATTGGTCTTTGTGTCTGTAGCTCTACCAATGCATTCTGGCCTTTAGTCAAAAACCTATTAAGAAACAAAAAGAACAAATGAATATATGATAGAGGTGAATAAATGTAATAACAACAACTTGAAAAACAAATATTTCACATTTAACCAACATATCAACTGAGTCTTTCAAAAACAAGAAAAATATTTTTTGAATGAAAATATATGTCTTTGGACTTTCTGCTTTAGTTGAAAGAAATGAGGAGTAATTCTAGATTTAAGAAACATTAGGTAGTTCATTTTTACCAATCTTCCAAATATAACTCTATCCCTTACGGGACCACTATAGCCTAAAATGCTTAAGGCCCCTCATCATGAAATAAATGCTTTTTCTTTCATTCCCTCAAGAAAGTGAGTTCAATTATCTAATAAAGAAAGTTATACTAAGGCTTATTTCTATAAAAAAGTATTTGCAAAGAGGAATATAATGCCCTATGTCTTTCCTAGTAAAACTGTAATTTATGGAATGTGTATTAGGAAGTTATCTGTGAAGAGGACAATCAATCTGTTGTTGCTAAGATTCCCCTCAATCAATCAAGCAATCTCTCTCTTTCCCCACACAGGAATAATAGTTCCTTAGCAGGAGTTCAGGACAAAAATCACATAAGTAGCTTTTCCACAATATGATACTTGTAAAATATGAAGGAAGACAGGGCATGGACCAGACTGTAAAGGATTTCATAAAAATAAATGAACAAAAATCTCTGGGCTAGGCCCTGCTCAGACTTAGTGAGAGAGGCAGAACCTAAAAAGGGACATTTTGGAATTGTTTTCTAATTTAATTTTTGTGTACTCTAGAAGTATAGTGGACAGAAATCATAAACTCTCCTTTTGAAAGATAAGTTCAGGGGCAGACGACTAAAGGAAGGTTCTAAAAAAATACACCAAAAATTCCAAATATTGGTTTTGGACAATTTCAGGCTTAAGTTCATTCCTTAGGAAGGAGAGCATCTAATACATAAATGGCTTGTTCCTAATTTAGTTTCTAGAACATTAAATTCCATTCTGCATAAAGCAATCAAGAGCCTACAACGTGCCTGAACAGGAATGAAAGGGAAAGGCCAAACGGTTGTGCAAAATAAAAGGATAAAGCTACAAATAAGATGACAGGGAACACAAACACGAGAATATGTTAAACTCTACCATCATTGAGCTAGGATTTTGTAGCAGGAGCATGGAGGGGAAGACTCAGGATTATATATGATGAGCCAATTTCAGACTGAAAATTCTGTATCAATTGTCTAGGTCAAACAACCTGGCTCCTGAACAAAAGAATATAATTTATGTAAACCAACTGACTAGGTTAGAATCCTGCCTCTACAACTTGAGCTTTGTGTCACTTGCTAGATGCTTCACAGGATTGCTAAGAATATACATTATGTGAAAGCATTCACAATACAGCCTAAAAATAGTGGTCCTCAAGAAATGTTAATCATATAGTTATATTGTGTTTCTCAGAACATTATAGCAAACACTCATGCCACAAGCTAAAGACTCAGGTTAAATATAAAGATCTACCTTTAGGAGAGAGGTAAAGTAGCCCTTCCTCCTAACAGAGAAACAGGCAAGGGTTTAGAGCAATGTGAGATTTTCTCTTCTACTTGCAGTCAGCCTATTAACCCACTAACCACGTTTGGCCTCTTCTGCAGGTGTAAAAGATGAGGAACACCAAGGACAGAAAAAAGGGGATTTGGGATGTTATTGGAAAAGAAGTTGGAAGGAAAACCCCAAAGCTAAAGCAGCCAAGCCAAACTGCAATTAGCCTTAACTTGGATTTGGGTAAGAAATCTTTTTTTTTTTTCTTTTTTTTGAGATGGAGTTTCACTCTGTCACCCAGGCTGGAGTACAGTGGTGCGATCACCACTCACTGCAACCTCCGCCCACCGGGTTCAAGAGATTCTCCTGCCTCAGCCTCCTGAGTAGCTGGGATTACAGGTGTGAGCCACCACACTCGGCTAATTTTTGTATTTTTAGTAGAGACGGGGTTTCGCCATGTTGGCCAAGCTGGTCTCGAACTCCAGACCTCAGGTGATCTGCCCGCCTTGGCCTCTCAAAGTGCTAGGATTACAGGCATGAGCCACTGTGCCTGGCCAAGAAATCTATTTTGTAACATTCATCTCTAGTCCTGTATTTTGTTTTTATTTACGTACTTAGTTTCTGAGGAAGTACTTAAAAAATCCCAATCTTGTCCTAGCCAAAGGGGAAGTGTCACACCTAGGCCTGGACATTAATGCTAATCAGCAGGCCCAATAGGATGCTGATCACCTCAACTTAAGGCTCCAGGTGGACTTTGAGCAAAAAAAAAAAACAAACTTTCCAGATGGGAAAAGAGCAGGCACTACAGAGTGTATAGATTATTTTCTTCTTAGCTTAGCATAGGGAATGATCTTATTAAGGAGGTGACAAGAAAGTTAAACACGCAGTAGAAATTTGGAACCGGTGTCTAGACATATTTTTTTAAATGCCCTTATTTTCACATAATCAGGATCTATGGCTTGAAATGTACATACATATATAAGTTTATATTTACGTTTATTTATAATTCACATCCTCCACCACCGCACATAACAGAAATTATATCTAGTACCCATATCTAAACAAGAGCTTAAATACTTGCTTGTTTTTATGTTTGTTTTAATCTAGCCCTTGAAAAAAATAATTTCTGGAACAAGTAAAAATGGGTTTCACTTACCACAAAGAGAAATACTACACAAATGAGTTAATCTTTAAAAAATTGGCTTAAATTGCTTGTTTATCATTTCTGTATTAAAACACTCACTTAGGCTTTTTCTTTGTGACTTCACCCGTGCTTTTGTTTAAGACACTAATCAATCGTTTAATAACGGCGGGTTCACTGACAGTTTGGTAGTGTAACAGCACCTAAAACAAAAAATTATAACACTAAAAATCTGCTACCACAGTATCTCTGGCCTTTTCTTTTGGCACTTACACTTAATTATCTTCAATTCAGTGCTACTGCTTGGAGTCTTTCAGGATCTCCAGTTGCTTCTTCTAAGTCCCACCACTCTAATCAGGTGGTTACTTAACTCACTAAGAGGAAAAAAGTCATGAGAGGCATTTCAAATTTCTACCCCACCAATTACTGCATCAACTTTAGTTCAGTGCATAACCTGTCAGCTTTTTCCTCTGTAAAGATGGAGGGTAACAACATCTTAGTGTTGTTCTAAAGATTAAGTAAGAGAATTCATCATTTAGAACAAATGTTGTCGTTGTCATTTTTATTATTATAAGTAGTAGTAGGGAAAGAACCTGGGATTGAATCTCAACTCTTTCTCTTCTGTCTGTACCTCAGTTTCCTCAAGTGTAAAATAAGTAGGCTTTTACAGCGTTGTGATGAAAATTAAATAGGATCAGACACAGTGCTTGCCACGGTAGAAGTTCAACCAATATAAATTGTCTCACACAGATTAGAGAGGGGGATAATATCATATTCACAGTAATTAATGTATTCATTGTTGAATAAGAATAAAATATTATAATAAATATAGAGGTAAAGAGGAAGGAAAATAACGTTTTTAACTATACTGGGTACAAACATTGTATGATATGATTTATGATTTATATGTACTATTTAATTTATGCAGCAGCTTAGTAGGCCCTGAAGTCAGACAGACCTGGGTTCAAATCACCTCTAGTTGTGTGAACTTTGGGGCAAGTTATTTTTGTTTTTTTTTGGAAGCGGAGTCTTGCTCTGCTGCCCAGGTTAGAGTGCAGTGGTGCGATCTCAGCTCACTGCAACCTCCACCTCCCAGGTTCAGGCAATTCTCCTGCCTCAGCCCTTACAGCAGCTGGGATTACAGGTGCACACCACCGTGCCCAGCTAGTTTTTGTACTTTTAGTAGATATGGGGTTTCACCACGTTGGCCAGGCTGGTCTCGAACTCCTGACCTCAGGTGATCCGCCTGCCTCGGCATCCCAAAGTGCTGGGATTACAGGCATGACCCATTGTGCCTGGCCTGGGGCAATTTCTTTAACAATCTTCCACCCCTAAAATCCCCAGCCTCTGGTTCCTTATCACTGAAATGAGGAAAATCAGATGTTATTTTAAAGTGGTGCCTGGCACATGGCAAGCATTCAGTTAACTGATGGCCTTATATATTAGCTATTATTTCCATGTTTTATATGTAAGGAAAATTAAAATCAAAAAGGTTAAGCAATTTAATGTGGCCATGATGCTGTGTGTAGAGCTGAATTTTAGGCTTATGTCAGCTGAAACTACAAATTCAAAGCTCTTCCCACTTGAGTTTACAAGGAGGCCTATAGAAATCATATAAATGGAAACTTTCACTTTATGAAGATGAAGCTAAGGTTTGGATACACCCTAATCCAAATCAGAACAAAGTTAGACTGACTATCCTCGCTCAAATAATAAGTGTGCAATAAGCATTAAGTGTGTAATATGTCTATAGTTTAGAGATATTGGAAAGATCAATGCCCAGGACATATCAGAGCTATCAAAGTTTCATTGGTTTATAAGTACAATTTAATGCTGTTTGTAGAAACATTGGCACTTCTACTCTGGAATTTCCTAGCCAAAATAGTTTGCACATTCAGAAAACAGAAATGCAAGGGGGGCTGTAGATGTACAATGTTAGACTTTGGGAACTTTCTAAACCAACTCATTCAATTAAAAAAAAAAAAAAAAAAGGGCACAGCTGGGCCTGCATTACTCCAAAAAGACAAAAGTGGTTTTATTTTTCAATGGCATTTGAGGAGTCAGAACTGGAAAGATTCCAAAAGAATTAAAAACTGACTCTTGGGGGTGAAAAACTTGCCACAATGAATGGTAAAGTGGTGAGAAACACCTGTGTGCATTCAAAGGATTCAGGTCTTAACCAGTACCAATATAACATAAATATAAGTCTAAATATCTAAGAAACATTTCTTTTGTAACAAACAACTGAGGTAAACAAGCAGAATTCACTTCGCTTAGCCAAGGTGTGACTAAGGAACTGGAACCAGTCTCCATGGCCAAATTTGAAAGAACAGAAGCATACAAACCTAATTAAGTTCTTTCAACCCTTGGTGAGCTATGTGTGAGCTATGTAAAATCAGGATGGACAAAGGATGGGTTGTGGCAGCATGAAGTTAGGTCTTATATGTCTTTTCATCTCCTCAGTATCTTGCAAATAGTAGCTCAAACAAATTATCACACGAAAATAACAGAGGGAAGTGACTGCACACTATCTCAATATTTTAATTCATATTATATATAACCAAAGTCATCTACAATTCAAAGTAATGTGCAGCATAGTGTAATAGGAAAAAAAAGTACTGGATTTCAGAGTAAAGGTAATGAATAAGGAGTCCTGGCTTAATCACTTATTATTTATATAGCACAACCTCTTGGAGGGTTCAATTCCTTATCTGTAAATAGGAACCATACTAATACAGGTCCACAATCACTTATCTGCAATTCCCAAGTCCCAAAAGACTGAAAATCTGAAGTTTTTTCTTAAGTCTGTAACAAGCCCATTTAAATGCAAAACCAGACTTGAAGTGAGGCAATGTATAGATCTTATTTATCTCAGTTAGTGTTAATAAGTTCTGGTGCAGAAACATTAATATTTTGATTTTAGAGTGTTGTTCCCTTCTGTTATGTAACTTGTATGCATTATTTACCTTTCTAAAGTTCTAACATTTCTGAATTCTAAAACCATTGCTCTAAAGGGTTTCAGGTAAAGGCTGGGATTCTATTCTTTGTGTAGGGTTATGAGAATCAAATTATCTAGTGTTCTATAAACTCAAATGGGCTACATAGTCTGTTAGGTGGCCAAGTAAATTATTTTCCTTAATTTTCTAGATAACCTGTATTTTTAAAATGTTAACAAATACATAGTTAATTGGTTTTCAACAAGGGTACCAGGACCATTCAATAGGGAAGGAATAGTCTTTTCAACTCATGGTGCTGGGAAAACTGGATATCCATATGCAAAACAATGAAGCTCTACCTTACATATGTACAAAACTTAACTGAAAATGGATCAAAGACCTAAATATAAAAGCAAAAACAACAAAACTCTTAGAAGAGAACATAGCACAAAAGCTTTATGACATTGGATTTAGCAATGATTTCTTGGATAATACACCAAAAACATAGGCAACAAAGGAAAAAATAAACTGTACTTCAACCAAATTAAAAACTTTTGTGCAACAAAGGACACTATCAAGAGAATGAAAAGGCAGCCTAGAGAATAGGAGAAAATATCTGCAAATCATGTATGTAATAAGGGATGATATTAAGAACTTCTATTAATAACAACACAACCTAATTCAAAATGCGCAAAGGATTTAAAAAGACATTTCTCAAAGATATACAAATGGCCAATAAGCACATGAAAAGATGTTCAGCATCTAATTAGAGAAATCCAAACCAAAACCACCATGAGACACCACTTAACAACTATTAGTTTGCCTATTATATTTTAAAAATCCCTCTCCCACACCCCACTACTAGAAAACTTGTTATTTAATGTGTTGACAAGAAAGCAGAGAAAATAGAACCCTTATGCACTGCTGGTGGGAATGTAAAATGGTAGAGCCCCTGTGGAAAATGGTTTAGCAGTTCCTCAAAAAGTTAAACACAGAATTACCATATGATCCAGCAATTCCACTCCTAGGCATATGCCCAAAAGAATGGAAAGCAGGAATCTCAATAGATACTTGTACACCCGTTTTCACAGCAGCATTATTTGTAATAGCCAAAAGATGGAAATAACCCAAATGTGCATCAACAGATAAATGGATTTTTAAAAGGTGGTATATACATGCAATGGAATGTTATTCAGGCTTAAAAGGGGATGAAATTCTGATGCATATTACAACACGGACAAACCATGAAAACAATTTGCTAAGTGAAATAAGCCAGACACAAAAGGACAAATATTGTATGATTCCACTTACATAAGGAACCTAGAGCAGGCAAATTCACAGAGAAAGTAAGTAGAAGAATGGTTATCAGGGGATACCAAGAGGGAATAATGGGAAGATACTGTGTAATGGGTACAGACTTTCAGTTTGGGATGTTGAAGAAGTTCTGCAGATGAATAGTAGTGATGACTGGCCAGGCGCAGTGGCTCAATGCCTATAATCCCAGCACTTTGGGAGGCCAAGGCGGGTGGATCACCTGAGGTCAGGAGTTCAAGACCAGCCTGGCCAACATGGTGAAACCCCGTCTCCACTAAAAATAAAACAAATTAGCCAGGCGTGGTAGTGCACACCTGTAGTCCCAGCTACTCGAGAGGCTGAGGCAGGAGAACTGCTTGAGCCCAGGAGGCAGAGGTTGCAGTGAGCCAAGATTGTGCCACTGCACTCTAGCCTGGATGCCAAAGCGAGACTCCATCTCAAGAAAAAAAAAAAAATGAATAGTAGTGATGACTGCACAACATTGTGGAGGTACTTAATGCCACTGATTGTACACTTAAAAATGGTAAATTCTAAGTCACATATATATATATATATAAAATAATAAAAATCAAATATAAATTCACTTAAAGTCTAATCCATTCTTCTATTATTTCCTCTTAAAAAATATAGAGTAAGAGAGAAGATTCAAATAAGCTCAATTCAAAAGGAAAATGGAGACATTATAAACGACACCACAGATATACAAAAGATCATTTGAGACTACTATAAACACCTCCGTGCACAAACTAGAAAATCTAGAGGAAACGGATAAATCCTGGAAACATACAACCCTCCAAGCTTGAATCAGGAAGAAATAAGAAATCCTAAACAGACAAATATCAAGCAGTGAGAATAAACCAGTAATAAAAAAAAATTGTCAACAACAACAAAAAAGCTCAGGGCCAGATGGATCCATAGCCAAATTCTACCAGACATTCAAAGAAATAATACCAATCCTACTGAAACTATTAAAAGACTGAGAAAGAGAGAATCTTCTCTAACTCATTCCATAAAGCCAGTATCATCACCCCGATAACAAAACCAGGAAAGGACATAACAAAAAAAAGAAAGCTACAGACCAACACCCCTGATAAACACAGATGCAAAAATCCCTAACAAAATACTAGCAAACCAAGTCCAACAGCATATCCAAAAGACATTTTATCATGATCAAGGAGGTTTCCTCCCAAGGATGCAGGAATGGTTCAGCATATGCAAGTTAATAAATGTGATTCACCACTGAAACAATTAAAGGAAAAAAAACACAGATGATCATCTCAATAGATGCGGAAAAAGCACTAGATAAAATCCAGGATCCCTTAATGATAAAATGTTCAATAAACTAGGCAAAGAGGAAACATACCTCAAAATAATAAAAGCCACATATGACAAACCCACAGCCAACATCATACTAAATGGGGAAAAGTTGAAAGCATTCCCCCTAAGAACTGAAACAAGACAAGGATGTTCACTCTCATCACTTCTATTAAACACAGTACTGGAAGTCCTAGCCAGAGAAATCAGGCAAGAGAAAGAAATAAAGGGCATCCAAATTGGAAAAGAGTAAGTCAAACTATCTCTGTTTGCCAATGATATAATTACATACCTAAAAAATCCTAAAGATTCCTCCCAAACAACACCTAGATTTGATAAATGAATTCAGTAAAGTCTCAGGTTACAAAATCAATGTACACAAATCAGTAGCACCAACAACGATCAAGCTGAGAATCAAATCAAGAACAAGAACTTAATCCCTTTTACAATAGCTACAAAACCAACCAACCAACCCACCTAGGAATGTACTTAGCCAAGGAGGTGAAAGATCTCTTACAAGGAGAACTACAAAACACTGCTGAAAGAAATCATGGATGACAAATCAACAGAGATACATCCCATGCTCATGAATTGGAAGAATCAATATCATGGAAGAGACCACATTGCCCAATCTACAGATTTGGTGCAATTCCTGTCAAAATACTAACATCATTTTCCACAAGATTAGAAAAAAACAATCCTAAAATTCATATGGAACCCAAAAAGAGCCCAATTAGCCAAAGCAGTCCTAAGCAAAAAGAGCAAATCTGGAGGCATCACACTACCCTACTTCAAATTATACTACAGGCTATAATAACCAAAACAGCATGGTACTAGTATAAAGGTAGATTCATAGACCAATGGAACAAAATAGAGAACCCAGAAACAAAGCCAAATACTTAACAACCAACTAATCTTTGACAAGGCATGCAAAAACATAAATTGGGGAAAGGACACCCTATTCAATGGATGGTGCTGGGAAAATGGATGGTGCTGGATAGCTACATATGGAAGAACGAAAACTGGATTCCTATCTCTCACTACATGCAAGAGATAACTCAAGAGGGACTTGGATCTAGGAACTGAAACCATGGAAATTCTGGAGGAAAACCTGGGAGAGGTTCTTCTGGACATTGGCCTAGGTAAAGAATTTATGACTAAGACCCCCAAAGCAGATTCAACGGAAATAAAAATAAATAGATAAGACCCAATTAAGCTAAAGAGCTAGTGCACAGCAAAGAAATCCTGAACACAGTAAACAGACAATCCACAGAATGGAAAAAAATATTTGCAAACTATGCATCTGACAGGACTAGTATCCAGAATCTACAAAAGACTCAAATCAGCAAGAAAAAAAAAACAAACAATTCCATCAGGAAATGGGCAAGTGACATGAGCAGACAGACACTTCTCAAAAGAAGACATACAAATGGCCAAGAAACATATGAAAAAATGCTCAACATCATTAATCATCGAGGAAGTACAAATCAAAGCCACAATGGGATACCACCTTACTCCAGCCAGAATGGCCATTATTAAAAAGTCAAAAAACAATAGATGTTGCCCTGTATGTGATGAAGAAGGGAACACTTGTGCACTGCTGGTAGGAATGTGGATTGGTATAGCCTCTGAGGAAAACAGAATAGAGATTTCTCAAAGAACGAAAAGTAGATCTACCATTTGATCCAGCAGTCTCACTACTGGGTATCTACCCAAAGGAAAACAAGTCATTATATCAAAAAGATACTTAAATGCATGTTTATCACAGCACAATTTACAGTTGCAAGAATGTGGAACCAACCTAAGTGCCCATCAACCAATGAGTGGATAGAGAAAACGTATATGTACACCATGGAATACTACTCAGCCATACAAGGGTAGAGATAGTGTGTTTTGCAGCAACTTGGATAGGGCTGGAGGATATTATTCTAAGAGAAGTAACTTAGGAATGAAAAACCAAATAGCATATGTGCTTACTTAAAAGTGGGAGCTAAGCTATGGGTACACAAAGACATACAGAACAGTATAGGGGACACTGGAGACTCAGTAGCGGGTAGGGCTTGAAGGGGGTGAGGGATAAGAAACTACATCTTGGGTACAATGTACACTACTTGGGTGATGGGTGCACTAAAATCTTAGATTTCACCATTATACAATTTATCCATGTAATCAAAAACCACTAGTTGGTAAAAAGAAGTAAAAAGAAAATTGACAAATAAATAAAAAACAAAGGAAAAAATTACTTGTACCCAAAAGCTACTGAAATAGAGTTTCCCATACAAAATAGGGAAAATTTAAATATATTTACGTAGTATTATGGCATTACTCCCTAAACAGTAAAATTTTAATAGCTTAGGAAACCTTTGTTTGCTTAAAAAATTTTTTTTCAAGTTTTTCTCCCATAGGGAGTAGACTGACAAAATATGGCCATATTTTTCTGAAACAAATTTGATCCTGGTATTTCTGAATCAATATATGCTGGCAGAATCTCCTAAAGCAACAGTGAAAAACTTAAAATTCATGCTTATTTTTAAGAAACTACAGTAGTCAGGGAGACAGTATTACTATTCAAAGTCACTACTGACCTCTTCATCCCTCTACCTCTCCATTGGCAAATATTATTATTGCATGAGTAAAAATATGCAGTAACCAACCTCTCCTTTGCCCCATAGGACATACTGCTTTCTGTGAATGAGTTCCATTTGCTCACAACAATTAACTTGTTGTTACTTGATGATCAATACATGAATTCTGAATATTTAAGTATCTTCAACTATAGCAATTTTTTTAAAAGAAGCTTTTCTTTTCTAGTGTATGGAAGAAATGGAATATAATTATGTAAGTAAAGTACCTAAATAGTACCTTAAAATATAATTTTACATGATCAAATTAATATAGAAATAATTACAAAGAATTATAAAGTACAAGGTTATCTCAAATATAGGTGTATCAGTATAAATGACCCAAATAAATGTATTGCCAACCTCTAAACCACTATCACTAACTTTAAAAAGTCTTACTTTTATTTCAAAGATGCATCAAATGGTAGAAACATCACTGAGAAACATTTATTGTCATGCAGAATCTGTACTATATGAGCTAATTAGAAAAAAAAGTCTAATGGGAAAAATGGTCATCTGTCACGTGACAAAAGCAAAGTACAAAAACTGTAAGAGTATGGTCCCAAATATCTCAAAACAATTACACATAAAACAAAAAATCCAGACTATTCACAAGTAACAGCTTTTCAGGATAAGTAACATTATTGTATAAAATCTCCCTCTTCCCATAAAATGTATATGTTCAAATGATGCTGGCAAACCAACCTTACAACATGCAGGTTCTGAATGTGTTGCTTCAGCACAACTGAATGTCTAGGATCCCCAGACATTTACTGTATGTCTAGGATCCCCAGAATACACCCAATACATACCAACTGGGTGGATAATATGCTCACATAAAAACACACTGACATGTAAAGATATATATCTATGGATTATGCAAGTATATGGCATTTTTATTTTCCATATTTTTAAGTTTTCCAAAATTTTCTACGCAATCTATAACTTTTATTATCAGAAAAACTGCAAATCGACATATTAAAAATGGAAACCCAGAATGATTCAACCTAAAAAACTTAGAAGTAACTAAGAAAAACTTAGAAGTAAGTAAACTTTAGAACACAGTGAAAATGTGTCTATCATTTTTCCCTGGATAAATTTTATTATCATTACTTTGTATCCTATTTATTATTAAATATCTTCTCAATGCCTTTTAAAAAGTCCTCAGGCTCAAAGATCAAAATAAAAAACAAAATAAAAACGATTTTCTAATTATAAGTTTTTCTGGATTACAGTAATAAGATGTTAATTGAAAATAAATATAGTATCACCACTTGTAAAGAAAGTTACCACTTTTAGGATAAAGTTACTTTGAATTTATAAAAACAGGAATAATAAAACATTTTGGAACTTACAGGAAATCCTTTAGTGATAGGAATTTCAATATTAAAGATGAGGATTCGGGCTCTGAAACGAGTGCAAGCTTTAATGGGTACTTTGGGGCCACAAAATATGCAGCCAACACTGTAAGAACAACAAAAAAAGAGGAAAGGTAATTGGGGGACAAATTTACATCAAATAGAAAGACCTCAAAAACATTTACAAGGAAAGTAAAACAATTAAGTAAATTAGGGACTTTTTCTAAATATTCTCTTCTGAGCTAAAGCATGACTTTAAACCATTATTAACCTTATGTCATTTTTATACATTAGAGCTTTCACTCAAAGCACATGCCAAGTATGTGTGCTGACATGTATTAATTCAAATTTTAAGTACGTTTGCTTACATTTACACAGGTGTCTATTTTTGGTCAAATGAAATTCAAAATTGAACTAGCAGGTTGCAAAATATATGTGTTTAGAGGTGAGGTCCTATATGAAGACAACGGTTGCTTAAACTCATTTTCTCACTCACTTGATTTTGATGATATCCATCCCAACCAAAGTAAGACTAACATGATCGCCTGCTGCCGCCCAGTCGACAGGTTCATCATGCAGAGTGATTCCTGGAAATGAGTAAGAACCAAAGCATACAGTGAAACACCTCGATATCAAACCATAACAACCAACAGAGTTTGGCTGATTTGTGCTTCATCAGTCACTACTCATCATTTTCAATATGAATGGATTGAGAGTAAGAAGTGTAACTGTGAGCGTTGAGGAAAACACACTTCCTCTAGAACTGACTCTTCTAGAATACCACCCTAAACATAAAGTGGCTTGTATTTGCCCATAAAAGGCTGACTTCTGCTTATTTAATCAAGATTTTTAAACTAATTGACACAATTGGTATATTCATTAAATAGGCCCCATTCAAATATTTCTATCATATTAATGGATACAGACAAAATAAAACACAGTTCAAATTATTCATAATGACATAAAAGATGGGCTGGAGAAGATGTCTAGCAGTATTTTCTTCTCGAGTTTTGCTTTTAATTAGACAACCACCTAAACAAATAATCCTTGTTTTCCAAGTAATCCATGGGACATGTACACTCAGTCAGAATTTCAAGCGGTCCTCTCAGCAGGCCCCTTAACTACTCCTGGCTCAAAAGAACTTCTTTCCAGAGAGAGATCTGCATACTAATGACTAGTTATATGAAAAGAAAAATATTAAGGAAATAGTGATAAGAAAATTTAATTTAAAAATGATCCTAGGTGTTGCTATATATCTAGAGATATACATCTATTTACCTAGACATAGTCCTGAAGGTAGTCAGAGAAAGCAGTTCCCAAGGGCAATACTCAGCTACCTTACTCAAAGGCTTTTAAAATATATCCCATATTTTCTGATTTTATGGAATATATTTATGGATTAAGTTCCTTTCCATAGAAATGTAGGCCTTTTGACAATGAGAATGTGTAGGCCAACCACTGTGGATAGTTCTTGATTGACACATTGACATGTTCTTAGTAAATTATAATCCACCCATATCTTTCTGAAAATACTCATTTTCTATGCAGCAGGGAGAGTTTCTGACTTTTAGGGAGCTCAAGGATTTAACTTTAAGAGCTCTGAGACAATCTAGAGTTTCATGCAAAATATCATGTATGTGCACATCTGCATTAATCTGAGAAAAGAAGGCATAACTTTCTTCAGGTATCAGAGATTCTTCCTCCCAAACATGTTAGCAATTATCGTATTAAGGAATGTTTGTTAAATATCAACTTACTAGATTTAATTTTAAAATGTAAATTTAGAATGACCATATCTGAATTTTGCTATGAAATATGGAATTAAAAACAGAAGCTAGGTATTTACACACAATAGAGATTGCCTTTGGCTTAAACATTTGTAGATGTTTCATACTACAAGTTCAATTAACAGTATAAAATTTTCCAAAGGTAATTATATTCTCTGGTTCTTCTTCCCCTCAATCATGTTACACTGTTCCACATATGACATTTATCAAAAAACTTTTCTCATTGGACAAACATTACAAAAAGAGGCTCTTTTTTAATACTCTATGAGCTTGATATGTTAATAAAGTAAAAAAAAAAAGTAATTTAGAATTTCTATTTGTTGGTAGTAGATTCAGTCAAGTCTTTCTTTTGGGACAGTACTGGTTAAAGAGCCACAGTAGTACCTAAAAATGTTTAGACAGAACAGTGCTTTCAAGAATCAAGTAAACCAAGCAAAAGCAGTAAGGTTAGAATGGAGGAAGGAGAACCTCTCTGTTGAGTTAAAAGACTGGCTCTCAAGAAGTAGGGTGGTTCTTCCCTGGGGCTTCTGATAAGACTTCTCTCTTAACAAACACTGATAAAAGATAATACTTTAGAGTTTCTCTGTGTGGAAAGTACAGAGAAGAGGAGGGTAAAGAATGTGAGACTTTCAGAGATGACTAAGGATTTTAGAGGTTACAAGGGAGCCAACCTCAAGGTCTGTGATAACTTTAGGATCATGGTTTTAATTTATGGCTCTTAATCATAAAAAAATTCTTGTTCTCAAAAAAGATCATTAACATACCAAAAAAATCGTGTTTCAAAAGTATTATAGCTCTTGTCACTTTAAAAAACAAAAGCAGAGACCTGTACTTGCACACAATGAACAGATCTATAGAAAATGACACTATTTTTAAAGTGCATATTACTTTTTATCAAAACTGAAATTTCATGATCTCTAGTGGGCACAAATAAAAAGGTCAAATGGAAATAACTGATTTTCATTCCCTTATTCAACTTTAAATATAGGTTAAACCATGTAACTTCAATAGATATTAATTTCTTAAACTTTTCAAGAAATCTTCTTTTAAAGAGAGCATATGAATTCAAGAAAAATTTACATTCAAATTGATAAACTAGTCAGGTACAACTCTAGATATAAACTATAAATTAAGAGTAACAGAGAGAAAAATACTAAAATCTAAAAAATTTTTGCATTTCCAATAGGTTATACTTCAGCTTAAAATGGTTACAAATAATATTATTTTATAGTATAAAACAGATCTTCAGAAGTCAGAGGCTTAGTTGGAAGCCAGAATAAAAGAGGTATAGAATTAGAAAGTTTTAGTCAAAATCTGGAAAATAATATACATGTACATGTAACATATAACATGTATACATATACATAAATATATATATGTGTGTATATATTAGAAGACAGAAACAATTATCAGTCATTATGAAAAAATATTAGATCTATATGCAGAAACAGTGACTGGCAATTTAAACTAGTTCAATTTCTCTTTTCAACATTGGGTTTTTCTCCATTTGAATGTTACTTATATCTTCCTATAAAATATACCTACATTTTTGGCATAAACATGATCAAAGCTGTTAATTTATAGTTATTCTGAAACATACATTTCAAAGTAACAGACTGTAGAAGGCTGCTTTGCCACTGACTAGTTAGGGTAAGGCTGGGACTAGATTTAATTTCTGCTACAGAATATTATTCCAAATACATCTGTGAGGTATCTATACATATCTGATTAAATCCTAACCAGGCTTCTCAGATCTGTGTCAAAAATAGAATGCTACTACAGTTAGAATGTTTATGTACATATATATACAGACACAATCACAACAGAAAAAAATCGTTTAATGTTTTCACATTTTAATCTTCAACAGTCAGTATCATTTTGACAGTCAGTTACAATTTCAGTAAGAGGTTACTTACTTTGGAGTTGTAACTAAACCACTTTTTAAAAATCTGCTGTCTCAACTTAAGGCTTGTTTAGCAAAAGCATCTTGCAGATAAATACCTTTCACGGTACAAGTTTCATTAGGAGGCATTGCCAGTAGTCGGTCACCAGTTTGGATATAACCAGCTTCTATTTTACCAGTTACGCAAAATCCAGATCCTTGATCTGCAAAACATACCAAAATCTTATGGTTCATACAGCAATGTTATCTGATGATTAATACCGTTAACTATACTTAGTTCTCAAGTAGTCATATAAAACTAGTAGTTCAATGGACATTAAATAATAATCATTTCAGAATTAACATCTCTACTAAATATGGCATACCACACTTTACTTTTTTTTTTTGCAAATAAAAATACTCATATTACCAAAGAAAGGTTCATTCCTTTCTCAAATATTTATTGAGAAATAATAAATACGTAGTACCAGATATTATACTAAACTCTGGGGATAAAAAAAAATAAAAATGTAAGTCCCTGCCCATAAAGATATCATACTAGTGAAGAGAAAGATGGAAACAATTACATTGTCCTGAGACAAATAATATGTAAAATATACAATAGAAACAGAAAGGTGCACCAAAGAATCCATGATGGTGAGAATAGACATCTGGCACTCTGAAGAAGGAATAAGTGTTTATTAGGTAGCTTGTATGCATGGGTAGGGAGAAAAAGGAAGACATTGCTGCCCCAGGAAACTGTGTGGGCAAAGGCATAACCAAATGTGGGATGGGCTAAGAGTCATGTGTCACTTGTGGGGGCCATGGGGAGGGGACTATATAGAATAATGAAGAAAAGGTAAGACAGGAGGCAACAGAGATAGGCAAGGGAGAAATAATAAAGGGGTCTCATAAATCACGCTTAGGGTTTAAATTTCATCCTGCAGTTAAGTAATAGGAAGCCAGTAAATATTGTGACCGGAGAAGTAAGGTGATGGTTATTTCTTCTGTCTTAGAGTAGAGGCTGATACAAATGCACAAACTTACTACAGAAAGGGAATAAACTCAAGAATTCGGGAATAAGGAATAACAAGTTTGGAGTGGTAAGGAAAGTGAAGACTAATGACAGAAAGGGGAAAATGTGAGATGATGATGCATTAACTGTGAGATATGAAACTAAGGACAAGATCCATTTTAGGCTTGGTAAATCTGAAGTGTCTATGAGACACACACATGCAGAAGTTGCATTCCGGGGGGACCAATCACACCACATTCCATGAGAATGGTACCCCTAAAAGAACACTCTCCCAGGAGAGATGTCCAGTAGTGCTTAGACAAGTGTGTGGAGAATGAGTGAAAAGGTTTGGGTTGGAGATACAGATTTGGGAAGCATCAAGATGCAGAAGGTAGAGACACTCATGGATGTCAGTTCAAAAGGAACTTGAAGACTAAGAAGAGGACTGAGGCAGCAGAACACTGTTTAAAAGACAGAGAATGAGGAGCCCATAGAGAAGATATAGAGAGGTCAGAGATAGAGAGGTCAGAGAAATAGGTTAACAGGAGAAAGCAGGTCACAGAAACCAAGGGAGGAGTTTCAAGGTGGATGTGGCTACCAGCATCAGAACCAATGCCAAATTCAAGTAAGATAGAATTGAAAGTGTATATTGACTTTGGCAACCAAGAGGTCATTTCATGACCTCAGGAGGAACACACTCAGGAGAGCAGCGTAGGCGGAAGCCAGGAAGCAGCCTGAAAGGGGAACAGAAGGTGAGAAAGTACAGTCAGCAAACACTGTTAATCAAAGAAAAGTAACCACCTCTTGTATTCTTGATAAACAATGGGCATCTTAGAAACTATTAGCATATTTCCTCTATTACTAGAACACTGGAAGCTAATAATGATAATGATAAATTTTGATTTCATTGCATGATTTTTTCAAAGCACCTTCATTCATTCATTTTTTTATTCATGTGTTAAATGTATTATGTGCCAGGCACTGGGCTAGGGCCGCAGATATAGATAAAGAAGAGATAGTACTTGCCTTCAAGGAGTTCATAATCTAAGTGGGATAAACAGACAGCATAGAAAAAATTATAATGCTGCATGAAAGCACAATGACAGAGGGTACAGAGAATACAGAGGGACGCGTCAGGGCATGTGCGCAGGTAAGCACGCCAGTTACCAATTTACTGCTGCTCAGTTCCACATTCACTCTGCATTGCTGGCTCTGTGACAATGGAGATTTAGAGGACAAATGACATCCTTACAGTTTTTATTATTGTAATAATAAATCTTATATCCTTTTATTTATTGAGTTTTTAAATTGTATTTCCACTTTATAGTCTTCTATATAGGATCTTGCCCATATTAAGTTAGATACATTCTTAGGTATTTAATATATCATCTCTTCCAGCAAGCTCTGAACCTCTTCTACGTTGGTCCTTCCTCAGCCCTATCTATAAAGTTTCTGTATATCTTTTAGTTGCATTTTTATCATAGTTAATAATTCTTTATATTACATTGCCCATTTCACCTATGTATGGTATCTAACTCCTAACTGGACCCAGACTGTTACAGATGGGGAGGAAATGGACAAGTAAAGAGAAAGAACAATACAACAGGGAAGCACGGGTAGACGTGTGGCAATAAACACATCCTGTGTGGTTAAGAAACAATAAACAATCCAGTTTGGTTGAAGGATTTGAAAACTAAAGGAATCTAATGGGAGAAAAAAAAACTATAAAGTTAGAAAGACAAAAGGCAAGGTTTTCTTATGCTTGAAAGATGAGAAATGGTGAGTAAACTGAAGGTTTTCCTGGACAGGGAAGCTAAGTGACTAAATCTGTGCATTTTAAGATTAATCTGACAGTGATCCTTACTTGGGCATGGAGAGGAGAGACTCTGAAGGCAATATACTGTCATAACTTAGTCCAGGAAAGGAGGTTAGGAGGGAATGGGGAAAAGGGGCTATACTGAAGAAGCACTACAAAGGTAGCACTTACCTTTGAAAACATCGGACACACATAATCTAAAAGGCTTGTCAATAGATCGCTGGGGAGGCTTAAAGGAATCTGGAAAAAAGAAATTGCAAAAGGCAAGGTTTAATTTAAAATTAAATTTTTGACTCACTTCAATAAACTCATTATAATCCCACTTCTCCTAGAAAATAACTACTTTTTATAATTACTAATAGCAACTTAACTGTCACTAATATACACATTGAGCATCTCAAATCCAAAATTCTGAAATCTGAAATGCTCCAAAATCTGAAACTTTTTGAGCACTGATATAATGCTCAAAGGAAATGCTCGTTGGAGCATTTTGGATTTCAGATTTCTGAATTTGGGCTGTTCAACTAATAAGTATAATGTAAATATTCCAAAATCCAAAAAATAAATTTTAGACCCCAAACACTTTGGGTCCCAAGCATTTCGGATAAGGGACATTCAACCAAGTAATAGTTGCAGCTTATAAAATGAATGTTAATCTCATTTAATTTTAACAACAGTCTATAAGATATGTAAACCAGGCACTAGCCTCATAAACTGAGAAAAACTGAGCACTAGACAGGTTAAGTATTGCACATGATGACAAAACAGGTAATTTAGTTCCTCCGACTACAAATCCTATGCTTTTTCATACATGTGACTATCTCCCATAAAGAACTCTAAATAATAATTAATACCAAGTTTATAATGCATTAAAGCTAGAATGGCAGTATACTTACCAATTTGTTCTAATAAACATAGTCCTTTATACCATTTTGTGAGTTCACTTGACTGAGATCTTGTGATTAGATTTTCACCACTGAGACCACTTGTAGGAATAAAAGCTACATCACTCTCCTATTAAAAAGATTGACTTATGAAACTTAATACAACATTTTTTAAAACATTAAAAGATTCACCATTACCATAACTGCACCAAGTTTGCAAAAGCAACAATGTACTTTTTAAAACATAATAGAAATCACAGAACTACAGCCCCAAAGTTATCTGATCCAATAATTTTCAACTTTTTTGATTGGGAAACTTGCAAATTTATTCCAAAACATTCAAGCATTTGGTAACAAAGGCATATTACAGATGCTTGCTGGACAAATTCTTCCCTATCAGTTTCCACACTCCTCTATGACCTCCCTAAACCTATACCATCTAATTTAATAGGTAGGGTAAAAAAGTATTTTGCTTACATAAAAACCAACCCAAATATTAAACATATGCAATTTTCTAAGTTGAAATAATCCAAAGAATATATTATATACATGATACTCAAGAGAAAATAAAGCAAAGAGAATTAAATAAATTTAATAAGAATATCAAAGTATTAGTTTTTCCTCTCATACCAGTAAGATGACTTAAGGAAAGTAATAACAAATAAATCTAAAATGATCTTACCTTAAAACCTGCTTGCTTAAGAAAGTGCCCAAGTTTTCCAGTAATCTCTTGAAATCTTTCTTGTTGCCAATTAACCTGATAAAGATCCAATTTATTTTTAAAACTATCCTTCAGAACATGATACATAAAATTTAAATTTATGCAATGAAATATAATCAAGACTATATAAAATATAAATATAAAATCTATTAAAATCAAAACACGGAATATCAGACCTTGCTAATAATATGATCTAAAAGTAATTCTTCCTCAAAATGCTCAAAGGCATTTTAATCAGGTTCAGCAAGTCTTAAAACGTACATTCCCTTACGCCCAGAAATTTCCATGGAATGAACCATTTTCTAAATACATATGCAGGAAATGTTCAAAAGTAAATGTTTAATAAATTACATCTTTAAAATAGACTAGAATACAGCCATAAAAACAATACCCTCTTTATCTAAGGATTATCAATTACTTGGAAACATGCATAAGACAAGAAAATTATTTTTTAAAAAGCAGATGATAAAACAGATAACCCAATTTTGTAAATAAAAAGATTCTTATCTATAAAAATAAATTGGATGAATATACAAAATGAAATGTTATAAGTTTCTGGGTGGGAAGGAGAATTGGTAATATAGGTTTATTTCTGATTTTTATGCTTTCATTCCACTATAATAAACATGTATTATTTTATAATTTAAAACAATTTTTAGGTTTTAAAAATTAATTTTGAAACAAGAAGACATTTTCTTACTTAAAAATTACTAACACCTCATTTATTTAAGATGAGAACAGAGAATTTATTTTTAAAAACATGGCAACCGACTAATAAAATGTACACTAGTCACATCTAAGTCATCTATACAAGCAGAATAACATCTTAATTAGCATCTTAAACAAATCTCCACAAAGCCCTTAAATACCTGATCCATTTTATTAACTGCAACTGCAAGCTGCGTCACTCCCAGAGAACGGACCAAGAGTCCATGCTCTCGTGTTTGTCCTCCAGTCTCAAATCCAGCTTCAAACTCTCCCCTGCTGGCATCTACAACTAAAACAGCTACATCCGCCTAAAGAAGAAAAATAATCGAAGCCAGAAATAATGTTTCAGCATTTTAATTCAAAGGACAGATTATTCAATTAATTATGTTAGTCAGATTTTTAAAGGAAGACCCTAACTACCCCCACCAAAGCAAATCAAACAAAAGACTCCCAAAGATGGATTAAAATTTTAAAATAAAAGTCACCAAAAATAATGACACAAAGAACAAGAAAAAAGTCCACACTTGATTATATAAGAATTAAAATATATAAGCAAAGGAGGAAAAATATAAACAAAATTAAAACATAAATAAACAGCAACCAGGCACAGTGGCTCACGCCTATAATCCCAGCACTTTGGGAGGTCAAGGCAGGCAGATCACCTGAGGTCAGGACTTCGAGACCAGCCTGGCCAATATGGTGAAACCCCATCTCTGCAAAAAATACAAAAATTAGGCGGGTGTGGTGGTGCACACCTGTATCCCAGCTACTTGGGAGGCTAAGGTATGAGGATCACTAGAACCTGAGAGGCAGAGGTTGCAGTGAGTCGAGATCGCCCCACTACACTCCAGCCTAGGTGACAGAACAAGACTGTCTCAAAAAAACAAAAAACAGCAGACAGGGAGGGACAAACATTTGTAACATATAAAGTAAAGGTTATAATCTCTATAGAATCTTTACCAAAAAAAAAAAAACAAAAAAAAACCCAAAACAAAGCAAGAAGACATAGCTTTAAAGGATACAAGCAAGCTATTTGCTAAAGAAATATAAATGATCAACAAACATGAAAAATATTCAAATTCAGTAGAAACTAAAATTTTTTAAAAGTAAAATAAAAACACATTGACATATTCCCCCTCTCCCATTTTTACAAATCACATTGTTAAAGATTTGAAAGACAAAATTATTTGCTGTAGGCAAGGATGCGGTGAGAAGCGCATCCTCAAATATTGCTCATGGGACTGTAGTTGCACCACCTTCCAGGGGGTATTTTCACAAAAAGTATCAAGAACTTAAAAATTATACATATTTTACTTCCCATCAATTCCACCTCTAGGGATTTATCCCAGAGAAATAAGTATAGATCTACAAAGATATTCATCAGAGTACTGTTTATAATGAAGAAAAACAGCAAATATATGAATTATCAAAAAGCAGCATATTCATCCTCTACAGCTATTGAAAAAAAAGCCTTGTATAACAAAGTTTTCTAACCTGTGTGGACCGTCTTGTGAATCAGATAGAAAGACATTCCTTTCAGACTCAAATTACACACTCCACAAAAGAAGAAAGCTAACCTCAGCTTAGCTCAGTTTTTGTTAGCCTTATTGAAACTAACTTTACAGGTTCCCACTATTCTTTTGTGTTGATGCCACTTGCATCATGTGGATGCAGCCTTTTAAAATGTGCAATAGACAGTTTGTGCAACCATAGAAGTTCTTCCTTTTCATTCTTATCAATTATTTCTGTCAATGCACTGTAGGGGCATTTTTTAAAGAACACTTTTCTCTTTTACAGCTTTTGCTTTGTATGCATACCTGTTTGTCATAGAAATCCACTTTTCTGAAATCCAGGAAACAAAGACTACACCTGGCATTCCCCTTTTTAGCTATCTCGGGCTGTTACATGATAATCACTTTCTCTCTAGGGTCCTCTTATATTCCATCCACATCATTAAGTTCTCCTGCTTTCTGGTCAGAACAGAGTCCACAACAGCTTGTTTCTTTGTTGCTTCCCCAATGACCCTTTATTTCTGTGCTCTCCAGTTTTTAAAGAATTTCAGATATAATATATAATCCTCACCATAATGGAAAATAAATGGTCATAAAATATGTCAAGAATGTCTCAGATACTTTCTTACAACAGAACATTACGATTTAAATTGAAGTACTAACCATACACTTTGGTGGGATAATTTACACTATTCCTGTTTCCTTTTACTCGTACCTAAATACTCCTGCTTTGTCTCTACTCTTAAGTGCCATCTTCACTTCCAACCCCTCATATTTTATAAAACTGAACATTAATTTCCTCAATGAGATCCAGCTCTTTTGATCAAGGATTCTTAGATAAGAATAAGCATACAAACTGAAGCAATCAATTTGAATATTGGCTCTTTCATGCATACCTGTAGTCAATAACTGTTCTCCACACCTCAGGCAAGTTGTCTAACCTCTCTGTGTTACCAACTTACTTACTTCACAGAAACCCTAGGGAGTAAATATAGTTTATATAAAACATCCAGACCAGAACTTCCAAGTCCTAGGCTCAGTAATTGAAAATCTTTTTCTCATTAGGTTTTCATAATAACTGTAAAATTATATTTACCTTCTTAGGTTAAAATGTGAAATTCATTGAATTGGTATTAAGATACCTAAGGCCACAAATGTTCTACCTAATCTTCCTATTACTATCTCCAAAAAATTACTGGGAAATTTCTCTATTAATATTATTTCTAGGCAATAGCTCTTGTCTTGGGGAGTCCAAATGCCTACTATGCATTCTCAAGGAAGCCTCTGATGATCAAGCAGAATAAAGTGATCTCTCTCCACAATGTATATCTTCTCTGTTCTTGCAGCGCAACTGTTAGCCTTTCAACTTCACATCTTGTCTTCCATACTGTGATTTCCCTGAGGTGAGGCAGCATGCCTTGTATGCTTCCTTGTGTCCCCAAAGCCCACTGCAATATTTTGCACACTCGGCAAGTTACTTAACATCTTTGAGTCTCTTTATTTCTTTGTTACATAATGGAATTCAATTAGATGATCTCTAAAATCCTTTCCCACCATAATTCCATAAAGAGTTTGAAATAAATGATTTTTGTTTTTTGAGGCAGGGTCTCACTCCCTTCCCTCACAGCTCACTGCAGCCTCAACTTCCTGAGCTCAGGTGATTCTCCCACTTCAGTTTCCTGAGTAAGTGAGGCTACAGGCACCTGCCACCACACTCAGCTAATTTTTTGTATTGTTAGTAGAGACAGGGTTTTGCCATGTTGCCCAGGCTGGTCTTGAACTCCTAGGTTGAAGCAATCTGCCCACCTCAGCCTCCCAAAGTGCTGGGATTACAGGCGTGAGCCTCCACACCTGGCCTGGAATAAACGATCTTTATAATAACTGTGGACTCTAAGGTCCTAGAATTCAGAAGTATTTTTTACTACAACTGCTTCTGGTGTTTGTCTCGCCCATTAAACTATCAGTGCTTTGTAGGCATTGCATTCCCACACTGCTACCTCAGTGCTTGCTACACAGCCAGTATTCAATAAGTAATCAATGAAAAAAAAAAAGAAAAAGACTCACAGACATACACACACACACACACACACATATACACATATAAGGAGAAATCAAAACTATATTGTATTCTTTGGTAAATGCAATGAGAAGTACAGTTTCCCTAAGTATCAGTGAGGGATTGGTTCCAGACCTCCCAACACCCATGGATACCAAAATCTATGAATGCTTAAGTCCCTTATACAAAACAGGGTAGCCTTTGCATATAGCCTACACACTTCCTCTTACACACTTTAAATTATCTCTAGATTATGTGTAATACCTAATACAATGCCTACACATCACTTCCTTTGCATGGATTCAACACAGTACTCAGTGTGTGGCAAATTCAAATTTTGCTTTTTGGAACTTTGTGGAATTTTTCCCCCCTAAATATTCCAATCCACAGTTGACTGAATCCGTAAATGCAAAATCCATGCACATGGAGGAATGACTGTATACTAATTTAAAATGGTGATAATATACACTTCCTAGAGTTGTTATAAAGATTATATTAAACTGAATGCATGTAATACCTAATACAGTATCTGGTCCATATTAGGTACTCAATTAATAGGGATAATTACTTTATTTCAATCTTTTATCACATTCAGTCCATGAATCTTGAATTAATATTCTAAAATTACATGTCAACTTTCTAAAATAGTATCAAAAAATTCTTATCTTCAAATATATTATAATGTATTCATACAATATCCTTTTTGGTTAACAAATTTTCATGTTAAAATTCTCTTTTTGGCTGGGCACAGTGGCTCACGCCTGTAATCCCAACACTTTGGGAGGCTGAGGTGGGGATTGCTTGAGCCCAGGATTTCAAGACCAGCATGGGCAATACAGTGAGATCCCATCTTTACAAAAAACTAAAAAATAAGCCAGGCATGGTGGCACATGCCTGCAGTCCCAGCTACTCAGGAGGCTGGGGTGAGAGGATCCCTTGAGCCCGGGAAGTTGTGGATGCAGTGACTGGTGACTGTGCCACTGCACTCCAGCCTGGGCTACAGAGTGAGACTCTGTCTCAAAAAATTAATATTTTAATGAGTAGATCCCAGAAAATGGTTAATTGCTTGAAGTCATGTTTTTGCCATGTAACAGAGTCAAGTTATTTTAACTTCATGTTTTCCAGTAATCATCCATTATGAAAGAAATCAATGTCCTATATATGCAGTGCTATTTTCATTGCTTTAATCATTTAAAGTTACGGTGATGCACAGCATAATGACGTTTTGGTCAACCATGGACCGCATACGTGATGGTGGTCCCATAAGATTATAATGGAGCTGAAAAACTCCCATTGCCTGGTGATGTCATAGTCGCCATAATGTCATAGCACCATGCATTTACTCATGTATCTGTGATGATACTGGTATAAACAAATCTACTGCGCTGCCAATTGCATAAAAGAATATAGCATATGCAATTATGTATAGTACTTTATAATGATAATTATGATAGTGGTTTATGTACTTACTATTTTTCACTTCTGATGATCCTGATCCTGTGTAGGCCTAGGCTAATGTGCGTATTTGTGTCTTTGTTTTTCACCAAAAAAAGTTTAAAGTAAAAAATATATATTAAAAAAAGCTTATGGAATAAGACTATACAGAAAGAAAATATTTTCGTACAGCTGTGCAACGTTTGTGCTTTAAGCTAAGTGTTATTATAAGAGAGTCAGAAAGTTAAAAAAATTTAAACGTTTATAAAGTAAAAAAAGCTACAGTAAGCTTAATTTACTATTAAAGAAAAACATATTTTTAAATAAATGTAGTGTCCCCTGAGTGTACAGTGTTTGTAAAGTATACAGTCGTGTCCTAGGCCTTCACATTCACTCACCATTCACTCACCGAATCACCCAGAGCAACTTCCAGTCCTGCGAGCTCCATTCATGGTAAGTGCCCTATACAGGTGTACCATTTTTTATCTTTTATGCCCTATTTTTACTGTACCTTTTCTATAATATGCTTAGATCAGTTTAGATACACAGATATTTACCACTGTGCTACAACTGCTTACAGTATTCAATACAGTAATATGTTATACATGTTTGTTGCCTTGGAACTATAGGTTCCATGTAGCCTAGGTGTATAAAAGATGTTACCATCCAGATTTGTGTAAGTAAACTCAAATATGTTCACAAATGATGAAACTGCCTAACAACTCACTTCTCAGAATATTTCCTTATCATTAAGGGATGTATGAATGCAAATTATATTTGATTTTTTGCAGTATTCTTATTAAGAATCATGTAATTTACAAATTGCAATGCTTTTTTAATATTATAAAGAAAGTAAATAAACCACTGGGCGAAAATACCCAAGCTTCATTATTTCTGCATAAACAAGCTCTTTAAAAAGATATAGAACTTGAATATATTGAAAGATATAAGACAGATTTTGAAATACTCAGGCTAACTTATCAATAAAGGAAATATGAAGCTATACTCATCAAGTCCTTTACCATTACTTTTACGATAAAGAAACTCATAGCTTTTATACATTTTGTTTCTTTGTAAGAAATTTTAAAAGGTTTTACAAAGTACAGGTAGAAAGATCATGAAAAATACAATATTGCTCTTTTTGTTCAAGCTTTATAAAGGTTAAAATTTTTAATTTTAAAATATTTTAAAAGTCAAAATCCTAGAATTGTAACCTCAGCATCAGAAAATTTTATGTAAAGTATAATCAGCACATTATAGTGAAGAAAACAGCAGTTACCTGGGCTGCTCCTGTAATCATATTTGGAATGAAGTCCTTATGGCCTGGAGCATCCATTAATGTAATAACTTTGGTTGTGGTTTCAAACTTTGTCATACCAACATCCATGGTTACTCCCCTTAAACAAAACATAACATGGTTAGAATGTACGATATAAATAGTGCCATAGAGTAAATTAATAATAGTCTACATGACCATCTACATTCTTAGGTAAAAATGGAAATTGTTTTTATAGACTATTATTTTTGAATAATTAAATTATCAATCGGGGCTGGAATTTCTGCTATAATAGAAGTGCATCCATATGGTTTTAACACAAAATGGAGGACAAAGTAAGAGCTCAATAAAAATGATAGTTATGCCCTATTATCTTATTTGTTTTGTAAGAAATAGTGTAAATTGTGAAGAAAGATACATGGGGACAACTCTAAATGGGGGGAAAATACTGCATATGAGAAAAGATAAATGAAAAATTACCACGACCGAGAGGTAATTTTCTTCATGTTCTACGCTTATGCTTCACTAATTATAGAAATGAGCTTATAAAACTTAATTTGCAAGGCTGGTTAATATGCTACATATTTAGAAAACATAAGATATCAAAGCAGATGCCTAATTTTTAAAAAACAGAGATAGATGAACAGCAGATTGCTTTGTATCCTATTTAATTCTTCTTGGAGACCAACATAGTGCCTTTTTTCAGCCACAAAAATGTAGATTCAGATTAGTGAAATGCTTGGGACTAGAAGCTTTTCAAATTACAGACTTTTTTGGATTTGGAATATTTGCATATACAAAATGAGATATCTTGGGGATGGGACCCACATCTAAACACAAAATTCCTTTGTTTCATATACACATTATACACATAGCCTGAAGGGAATCTATGCAACATTTTCAGTCATTTTGTGTGACCTGTCACATGAGATCAGACGTAGAATGTTTCACTTGTGATGTCATGTCAGCACTCAAAAAGTTTCAGATTTTGGAGCATTTCAAATTTCATATTTTCAGATTAGGGATGCTTAACCTGTATAAGAAGGCCCAAGGAAGGTCTACAAAGGCACTCAGTCATTCTAGGCCTCAGGAATTTAAACAGGGAAATCATGTGGCAATAAACTAGGTTTGCCCCAGAATCACCCAAAGTAAGGAATAATAATACTCCCTTTTACTACCAAAAGAGTACAATTAGAATAATGAACTATAGGTTTGCCCTAGCAATAAAGTAACTGTAGGTGTCCTTAGTCAAGCCATTTTAGCTTAATCTGAAAGCATGGGCCATCCTAGTTTGCTAAAGTGACGCTTAATTCTCTTTAATAATTCCCAAATACTCTAGGGACCACAGACACCTTCAGAGTAATGGTGAACTAAGACTTATTCTGAGATCCTCCCTAGACTGACCTGGGTATACTCTGCTGACACAGCTCTGATTTCAATTTGTAACCCTAAGGATATGAAATGTCACTCAATTTACTAATTTCTGTTCTTCAGTATCTGAGAAGACCAGGGGATTTACAAATATTTAACATGGCGGGATAAGCAACATATTACATTTTGTAAATGCTATTAAGGAACATACGGTGGTGAGCTAAAACTCCCATCATGTACCTGGAAGCATCTGCTATCTATGGAATGAAGAAATATTCTAAAACTTATATCATGCTGAGCAATAAAAAACTAGCAGCAGCAAAACGCAGCAGCAAAAATATGAAAGCCAATCAACAGATGTATTATCAAAAAAGCTAAAATGACTGACCATTATAGGAATCAAATAGATTATTAGTTCACTTGCCAGCTCAACTAAGATACTAGGTAAATTCAAGTAAACCATTCTAACTTAAATTATACTGTTCTCAATGTCTTTACCTGCTTACTAGATAATGCAAAGAAAACTAAAAAGCCACATACTTTAATAATGTGCTTGTTAAACTGAGAGGTGAAAATTATTTAGGCTTCTACTATTGCATCATATACAATTACATTGTTTTCCAAAATTGGCAACTGTCCAGCTAATTTTTCTTACTAGGATAGAAAACAGGTCTGTGATACTATAAAGAACTAAAGACACCCACAAAGAAAGAGAAACCATTATGATACAAATTCTGGTTTATCAGAAGAGCTAAGGAATACTGTGACCTGCTTTACAGAGCGTTACCTTATATGTTTATAATGGAGACTATCCAAGACTGCAAGAAAATACACATTAAAAAGGCATGAAAATCCAGATATATTCTCCAATAATCAGATTGAAGACATCAGGGAACACAGTTTAATCTCGTTAATCTAGGACTTCCACAGGACTTTATAGGTTTGTAAAGAGTCATTATTTTGACACAGTTGATATATCTGCCATTTCACTAATTATTAAGGCGTCCTTTGGCTCTCCCACCCTAACTACCCTAACATGATCTATACTGACACTCTAAAAAGACTTCAAAAGAAATACTATTCTTTGGCCAGACAGTAACAGAGACAGAGGAGTAACTGACTGCATTATAGCTACAGAATTACTTGTTTGCAGACTCATAAAAACATAATATGTAAAGTATAAAAATGAATTGTTTGGTAATTTGAATCTGCTGGTTATTTAGATTCTACACAGAAGAGGTTTTACGACAGTTACCTTTCCTTTGTAAGCTGACATGAAATTAAAAGTCTTACTCATAATTTTAATTCAAAATCAAGACAATTTGACAAATACTTAGGGAAGTGACAACTGAAACTTATCCCATAGAATAATCAGCTTATGATTTTTACTGTTTTTTTTCTGCATGGCTTTTGTTTCTTTTAAACATTCTTTTAATCTATTTCCATAAAATTCAGAAGAGTAAAAACAGTATGCAGATTACATCAAAAAAGTCAAAATAGTTCCCTGATATCTAAAAGCTATTTTCTAAAAATAATCTCTAAAGTATTTCATATGTTTTACAAATTCAACACATATTACACACTTATTTTAGAAGACTGTATGATTTCAAACTGAAAATTTTGAAATATAGTTACTACCTTTCCCTTTCTTCGCCAGTTTCATCCAAGACCCAGGCATATGCAAACGAAGCTTTGCCAGCCTTTTTAGACTCCTGTTCATACTTATGCATAGTTCTTTTGTTTATATTACCCAGAAGATAAAGCATATGGCCCATCAGAGTACTTTTCCCAGCATCAACATGACCTAAAGAAAATTGATTCAGGATTAATACCAGGTACATTTCCAGATGTTCACATTGAGGCATTGCATAAATGTGTAATTCAATATTTCATGTCAGTGGTTTACAGTAATACCAGTATTTATCAAATGACAGTTAAAACATCTAATAGAAAAAAAAAGAACATATCTCTTTACAGACGGGGGGAATTTCTCAGATTTTTGGAAATTAAAATTGTCAACAAGACACGCCAATTTCAAAATGTTCACAAAATGAAAAATCCCACAATCAAGTGTAATGACCTCTTTGGTAACTTGGCATTATCTCTCCCTACGTGACTAGAAAGCATTATGAGACTGTGCCTCCTTGCTCTCTGTCCATTCCACCCATGGAGAAACTCGGAGTTTCCATGCTGCCTCCAGACAGTGGGCAGGCTAAGGCATGGCTGGCTGATGATCCAGAGGGACAAAGAGCATTACCAATGACCACTAAGTTGAGTAGCTGCTTCCCTCCTTGCCGCTTCTCCAGTTCCGCCTTCACATCTATTTGCTGCCTCAGCTTGCCAGACTTTTTCACCGGTGCTGGGGTTGAACTCTGCTCTTCTGATGCTTGAATCGTGTGGGGTGGATTAGCAGATTTAGAAGCAGTCTCAAGAACATCGGAAGAAGCAATGGCATCTTCAATGGGCGGTCCTTTTTGAGGTGTGTGGAAACTATGACCATTTTCTTCAGAAGATACTCTACAGAAGGCAGATAGGAAAAAAGTATTTTAAACCAACTCTATTGATGTCCTACAATGTCAGAAGGGCAGAGAAACTGTTTCTTCATAATCCTTTATGCTCCAGACCAAAAATAATCTCTGCTAAGTAGCTAAAGTCTGTTAAGGTGGAAATGATAAGTAACTAGACTCAAACCACACAAATACAACCGTGGAAGATCCCATGAGAAAAACAGTGTACCAAAAATGAAGATAAGAAGAAAATAATGTTGAAAAATAACTGAAATTCAAAATCAAGCCCACAGCCTTGGCCATATAATCCATCCTATCAAAATCAATGGTATGAAGGAGATATTTTGTAAAAATGGCACCAAATATATCACTGGAGATGAATTAGTACTAAAATATAGTTTTACTTCAACTCATCCTTCCAACATGATAGACTTATGATCTTTTTTACTCAAATACTACCCTGAGGGGAGATATCTCTAAATGACTACAGTTCATAAACATTTTTGACAGTGGAGCTTTAATTCATTAATTCAACAAACACTTGATTTATTAAAAACTACAACATATACTAGGGACTGATGTCAAAAAGAAAATGACATAGAAATTAAAAAGTTAACTACCACTCTCAAAAGATTACAATCTAGTGAGGAACTCAGATATATAAAGGAGAAACAAGACTGCCCAGCTTAACTTATTCTTTCCTTAACAAAAGTAAACACTGATCTTAGTTCTTCACGAGCTCGTTGACACTCCACATAGAAACTAGTACCAGTGCAACTCTGTGAATAGCTATAAGGAATGTGACCTAATAATCAGACTATGATATGCCTCACTTTGCTTTAACAACTATGGATAAACAGAATTAGGACAAAGAGCAGGTTAAATTGGAAGTTATTAAGAATGAAACCAATTATATCCAACTCTATGTGGAGCTGGCAAAGAAAAACTACATATAGAAAGCAATTTATAATAATCATTTAAGATTGTAGCATGATGGATATGTGTAAGCACATCTATTTTCTTCTTGCCTATTATAACAAAAAATACATTGGTTTTTCCCTGTCAGGGCATTTTTATATGCCCAACATTAGCCCTTCACAATATGCCTCAGGAAAAGAGTCATAATAGTTATATTTGCAACTTTATTTAAAGCCACATATCCATTCTCATTTTATTTTGCTTTTTCAAATCTCCACTAACCAATTTAGGTGTTCATTTCTGAGCACTGCTTAGACAGATGCACTTCATCTTAAACTAGTAGGGAAAAACAGTAATATGCAGGAAATGTTCCCATACTTTTAAAGGATTCTAACAGGCTAAATTAAGTGAAATCAAACAGACTATAATTTGCAAATATTTGTTTGAATGACCACAGCTAGTTCTAAAACCAAAACTTGACAATTCTATACTTAGAAGAATTTTTAAAGCCCCACAAATTATAATACAAGTGATCTACTGTGACTAGACATAGGCTCTGGTCTGAATCAGACCTGGCAGAAATCACAATCTCGGGCCCCAGATCTTTTTGTTTTTAGCTGCAAAACATTTTCTTCAGAGGCAAGCTTACATTAAATTCAATATGGAAAACAGATCAAAACAGTCAGCTATGGTGGACAGAGTGGGCAGGGGCTTGAAGCTCAGCTCCCCCACCAATCCAGGCAGCCCTCAGAGGGGCTGCCAGAATAGGAAGGGCTTCACAAAACAGGGCTGACTTGATCATTTCATTTGCAATTCAATAACATGAAAGGTTTGTTTTCCTCTGGCTTTCAGGATAGCATTTTCATTTAAGTAAATCTTTTTTTTTTTTTTTTTTTTTTTTTGAGATGGAGTCTCCCTCTATCACCCAGGCTGGAGTGCAATGGTGCGATCTCAGCTCACTGCAACCTCCGCCTCCCAGGTTCCAGCAATTCTCCTGCCTCAGCCTACTGAGTAGCTGGGATTACAGGCGCTGGCCACTATACCCGGATAATTTTTGTATTTTTAGTAGAGACAGGGTTTCACCACATTGGCCAAGGCTGGTATTGAACTCCTGACCCCAAGTAATCCACCTGCCTTGGCCTCCCAAAGTGCTGAGATTACAGGGGTGAGCTACTGTACCCGGCCCCTTTTAAGTAAATCTTAGGTAAACTGTAAATTAATTCACTAAAATTCTACAGTGTTAGTGGGAAAGGACCAAAGTAATTAGAAAAGTATCCTAGGTAAGTCTGCCCTTAGTAAAAAAAACTTGTGCATATTATGAAATAAAAGTCAATGTTTTAAGATTTGAAAAATATCTAAGATAAGGTCTAAAAATGACCATTTGGATTTCAGGCCTATAATTAATTACTGACTGGTATGAATGAAAGAATAAGTTGGTTGGATTTTTTTCAGGTGCTTTCTGGTATCATTTTGTAAGCTTTTTTTCTTTCTTTCTTTCTTTCTGTTTTTTGAGATGGTCTCGCTCTCGCTGTGTTGCCCAGGCTGGAGCGCAGTGGTACAATATTGGCTCACTGCAGTCTTGGCCTCCCAGGTTCAAGTGATCCCACCTCAGTCTCTTAAGTAGCTGGGACCACAGGCAAGCACCACTATACCCAGCTAATTTTTTTTTTTTTTTTTTTTTTTTTTTTTGGTAGAGATGGGGGAATCTCAATATATTGCCCGAGCTGGTCTTGAACTCTTAGGCTCAAGTGATGCTCCCACCTCAGCCTCCTAAAGTGCTGGAATTATAGTCACGAGCCACAATGCCCACCCTGTACACTTATCTAATATTATAAAATGACTAGTCTTTTTTTTCTCTAAACTACCTTTCTAAAAGTAAACTATACATGAATCTAGAGGTTTAATCTTTCTTCTGGAGTTAAATACTTAGAAGCGAATAACTGAGATTTAAGAGGTTAAAAGAATATTTCTTCTATATGCAATGTTCCATTTCTACTTACATGCACTTACTTGCATCTACTATTTTTAATATTATTAAAGAAAAAGAAAGTTTGCTGTTTCATTTCCTTCCAGGCAATGCATTATGCACTATCCCTTTTTTTTTTCTTCCAAAGAGAGACAGGATCTCACTCTGTCGACCAGGCTGGAATGCAATGGCAGGATCATAGCTCCCTCAAACTCCTAGGCTCAAGCAATCCTCCCGCCTCAGCCTTCCAATGTGTTGGTATCACAAGCATGAGCCACTGCACCCAGCCGTATCCTTTTTAAAATAAGACACCACTGAGAATCACACTACGTAGAAACCTATGATGCTGAAATCTTGACTCAAAAGTGTTTCACTGTGTTTCTATATGCTTTCTTAAGACTAACCCAGAATAGACTAAGAGCTATCCCTATTATAAATCTCAAAAAATCCTGTAATAGTACAACTTGGTTGGCCTTGAGCACTATTAAGCATTTCTGAGTATTTCGATCTATAACTACAGACCTTTCACATTCTAATGACTTCTCCCATAGAGCCACATCAAAATGTTGCCTCATGGGTGGATTTTTTACCTTTATGTTATTTGCAAGTTTATTTTTAAAATAATACATATTTCCCCAAGGATTCTGAGCAATAAATATTTAATAACTATTCTGTAAAAGGAATACAGTGATGAACATTAACAGTCCCTGGCCTCACAAAGAATATAGTCATAAAATTCTGAAAGGCCTGCATTGTACTTACAGAGTTTTCAAAAATTATGCACATTATTTATTGATGCATTTATTACCCATTATCTTTATAATTATTCATTTAGATACCTATGCATTTACTTCTAATATAATACATTAATTTGGGTTCATTTGCATGTTAAGACTTCTGAAAAATCTTTTGTACTAAGATTATAAAATCCTTAGAACAATAAATTGTGTATTCTATTTATTTCCCCTCTCTCTCTCTCTCTGTATGTAAAAATCCCATAATAGAATTAAATGGCACTCAAGAATAAGGACAAAAAGGGCAATTATAATTCTGACAACTCAATCCCAATTCAGAAGGAAAAAAGGCATACATGAAGCTTTTTGAGACTGAATCAGAATTCTAAATTATTTTAACAGGCTAAAGTTACTCATGATAAAAATTAACTTTTTCATTCATCCAATCATTCAATTAATGTACACTGAATGCCTACTATGTCCTAGATAAGGAGTCCTTTCCTTCACTGACTTTGAAATCTAGTGAATAAAGTCTTGTTTCTATAAAATCCAAAAATTGAACTAGGTGATAAACATTCTTCCCAACCAAAACTCATAATACCTCACTAGTTTAGACAAAAGAATATTGTAAGGAAGAAAATAAATAAATAAGGTTCCTGGGTTTATATTTTTAAAAAAATATAACTTGGGAAAAGAGAAAAAAAAAGGAAAAAAAGTATATATATATATAAATCTATTGTTTATAGTAAAAACCTATTGTTTATATTTGATAACAGCGTTTATCATTTTGGCAGACAAAATACATACAATTTATAAGTAACAGATTTATTGAACAATTGAAAATTCTGAAAAATTTTAGAGTTTAAAAATTAATGGCTTTAAAGCAACTCACTTCCCTTGTCTATAAAAATTCCTGGAAGGATTCTAGAGACTGTGATAAGAACAAACAAGTGCTACCAAGGTATGGTTTATTTCCATTTTTCACTACATATTTGAAATTCTACGTATGTTTCATATCATATGTCTTTGCTACAATGGTCCAATTTACGTCTTTGCTACAATGGTCCAATTTATTCAATATGAAAATCCAAAAGAGTTTAAAAATATTTTAGTTATTAAAAAATTTAATTAATGATTCCATGATTCGGGGACTCACTCCAAAATCTGGTTACCTCTGCCACCTAGTGGTATAAGAATTCCCTATCTCACAGTGCTAGGTTTCACAAAATCATAGGGTTTTTTATGTTAAAGTAGCTATAAAATATTTATGTACGAAAACTGACAGTGAGGTAGAGTAAGTAATACACACAAGATAAGGCCAGAATCAAGCCTAATTTCTCATTTTGTCTCTTTGTACTATGTTATACTGAGGATATATGATACTTCAGTGCTAATGATATATTATGCGAAATTGAAACAGTCTCTTTCTTACAGACTAATAGGAAGCAACAGTGATTTCAAAAACTTGGGGGTGGGGGTGGGGATGAGGGAGGTACTCAAAGTCTTACCCAGGCACTTCAAATCCCATAGTTTGCTTCTTTCCAGATACAGTCATTTTAGCAACTTTTGGCACAATTTCAGATTCACTTCGCGATGTCTGGGAATCTACTGGTTTTCCTAGTTAAGGAGTAAAATATAAAAGGCCAATTAATTTCTTTAGTAATATAAAGAAATCTATTACATAGTATTTTAAATTATAGATTATGATAACTTTCACAGAATTAATGTCTTTATAAACACATTATCTCTAAAAAAATTTAGTAAGATATTAATGCTGAAAGAAATTCTGTCACTTTAATCTAGGAAATCCCCTATTGTCAGGACTCTCCTATGCTTAACCTCCACCAAATCTCTTCCTAATTTTGAACTGACTGTTAAGTTTCAGTATTAAGAGGTCACAAGGTAGTTTCTGCACTGAGCCTTGTTCTGACATTATACCTAGACCCTATACCTCCCTTTCCTACCACACCCTTTCACAATACTAAAATTGTTTGGTCAGTTAGCAGATGGCTAATCTATTTTTAATCCTGTGAGGTTTATGAACTGATGAACAAGTTGAGAGTCTGCTGAATTGTGCTGGAATATAGTATATATTTTACTTGCACACAACACTAGACTTACTAAAATACTGATATCTATAAAGAATCTAGGGAAAGAGGTTAATGTAGAAAAATTGAATTAAGAACATGGGGGAATTAGTCAGGCATGGTGGCACGTGCCTATAGTCCCAGCTACTCGAGAGGCTAAGGTGAGAGAATGGCTTGAGCCCAGGAGTTTAAGCTTGTAGTGAGCTATGATAACGCCACTGCACTTCAGCCTGGGTGACAAAGCAAGACTCCATCTCTTAAAAAAAAAAAAAAAAAGGGCCAGGCACGGTGGCTCACGCCTGTAATCCCAGCACTTTGGGAAGCCAAGTAAGGTGGATCACGAGGTCAGGAGTTCGAGACCAGCCTGACCAACATAGTGAAACCCCTCTCTACTGAAAATACAAAAATAAGCTGGTCATGGTGGTGCACGCTTGTAATCCCAGCTACTCAGAAGGCTGAGGCAGGAGAACTGCTTGAACCCAGAAGGTGGAAGTTGCAGTGAGCCAATATTGCACCACTGCACTCCAGCCTAGGTGACAGAGTGAGACTCCGTCTCCAAAAATAAATAAATGAATAAATAAATAAAAATAATTAAAAATGGGGGGATGGAGGAGAATAAATTATGAGCTAGATCAAAGTAAGACTTTTTTTTTGCATTTGATCCCTACATAATTCATTGAACTTTTAAAAATGTGTCTTTATAATTTTCAGAAAAAGTACCACCAGGATTGAATCCACATAAAACTATGGAAACTGCATGTGCTACACTGGTAAACACATATACAGAAACCACTAACAATATAAGAAAAGATAAGTTAATGTATAAAATTCATTTAAAATGTTTGCTATTTGCCTACTATACACCAGGCACTATGCTGGAAATGTGATGGTGAAGAACAGACGTAACACTTGCTCTAAGAGCGATTACATCCTAGTGGGGAAAACATACTAAATGATAAAAAGAAAAGTACAATTAAAATTGTTATTAGTGTTATAAAGAATCCATATATGGTGCCGTAAAATTTGATGATAGGGCACATGACTTAGAGAGCTTCTCTAGGAAAGTGAGAATTGGAGCTATGATGGGGAAAATGAATATAAATTATAGTAACTAGCACAGAAAGAAAGAGCATTCCAAGCAGAAAGAGAAGCTTGTATAATGGTCCTCCTGTAGGAGGAAGCACAGTTCTTCAGAGGGAGTGAGAGCAGAAGGGGAGCTACATGAAGCTGGAGAGATGGGCAGGGCCAGACAGTGCAGGACCTTTAGGTCATACCAAAGATCCTAATGCTTGCTCTAACAGAGGCGGAAGTTACCAAAATGAGGTAAGCAAAAGAGAGGGGAAAGGGGAAGGGAGAGGAGAGGATGAAGTAAAGGGACATCTGAAAACAAACAGTTTAGGGAAAATTTTGAGATTGGGACATATTAGAAATTTGGACCCAATATTTGAGAGTTCCAAATGACAATGAACATTAAATAGGCAGTTGAACATGTTGGTTGACCTCAAAGGAGAGGTCTGAGCTGCATCGGCACATAATTGGTAATTGAAGACATAGATACAGGCGAGACCACCAAGGGAGAGAGCACAGAGAAAGAAGAGAAGTGGTCCTAGGAGGCCTTGGAAGAACTCTAGCATTTAATGCCAAGATAATGGACAATACGTCTACAAAAAGGTGAAGGAGAGCCAGGGAGGGTGGTGCCAATGAAGCTAAGGGAAGACAGTGTTATGGAGTTGGCATTACCAGGATCTGGGGCTCTGGGCCAGTCAACTGAATGAAGACTGAAAACATTCACTGGTGACATGATCACTTTAGATAAAAGTCATTGGTAGAGTTAGCAAGAGCCATTTGAAAAAAGAGAGAAAACTAAAAGGCAAACTAGGTTAAAAAATGTAAGGTGAGAAATGAAGGCATGTTCACTACCTCTCAGCTATAATTTCAAAATCCAAAAGCATTGAAATATTAAAGTTTTGAGTTTTGTTATTTTAATAACTCATTCGGAAGCAAAATCTGACATGGACTGATATGAGGCTATTTATCGATAGCACTTATTGCTCCTACTGAAAGTGACAGCCACACACTTCAGGGCAGAAATGGCAAGGTGTCAATTACAGGGAACTGCTCCACAATTCACTGGGGCTATTATACTACAGATGGTATGTACATGTTAATGTTTTCCTAAATCCAAAATATTCCAAATTCTGAATCAAATCTGGCCCTAAGGGCTTTAGATAGGGATTTCATTTGTATGAAAATGATTCTTTTAAAAAGTTTGTCTGAAAAGGGAATAATATGGCAGAATAGCAGTAGAAAGGGGATATGGGATCAAGCTGATAGAAAAGATTAAATGGAGAAGGTTTAGTTGAATAAATTACGAAGAGATCATCAATATTTTAGAGTTTCTGAGAAGGTAGAATGAGATGGAATCCAAAGTACAGGTAGAAACTGAGCTGAGACGGGAGAAACGCTCTTTTATTGCAATAGAAGGCAGCTTTGCATGTTTAGGAACTGCAAAATGAAAATTCCTAATGGATGCTTTCTATTTTCTCCATAATACAGCACCTAGTTATGCTCTGGAACCACCCAAGGAAAGTAAAAAGATTTGCAAAGTGAATAAGGTTTTCAGTAACTGCTGCGCAAAAAGAGAATAAGTTGAACATTTAAAAAATTAGAGGAATTGTTGGATAGTATTGAGGGCCCATTTAAGATTTGTGATAATGAATTTATAGTGGAACCTATCTGCCTTTGTGTGACTTTTTCTAGCAATGTTCAGCCATTCACGAAAAAGGCACAGAGAAGACATTAACTGCTTCATTAGGAGTTAAGAATCTATCCAACAGGTATAAGAAGAAAGTATATGGCATTGAAATTACAAATAATGAAATCTAAGCTAATTTTAAAAAATAAATAAAATAACAAAGGAAGAGTCCTGATGCACTAGGAGAAAGCAGAGGGATCTGTAAGTAAAGAAGGAGAAGAAATCTTAGTAAATTTCTGATGAGAGGTGAAGCTCACTGGAAATAAGGTAGTCAAAGAACTGAAAATCCAGTGTTGGACTTGGTGGTGTTTTTCCATACAGATAGGTCATAAGCTGTGATCATGAAGAGCTTAGGGGGAGAAGAAAAGAGTAAGCCAGCTGCCAAAGTCTCCCATGAGTAAGGAGAAATGACTGTGAGGCTGTTCACTAGATGACAGCAGTAAAGACTGACAGAAGGCTGGCTCAGCTAAAGACAGTAACTTCAAAAGAATAGAAATCAAGGAGGGGAAATGATGAAAGAATAATGATGGAAAGGAAGGACAGAGCCTCAGGTTTAAGAGGCTATAAATGAAGTAAAGCAAGAAGTAGGAAAAACACTAGGAAAATAGATTGAGAATTATAGAAGGATTGGCTTTGCGTGAAAAAGCAGTTCCTGAAGTTACAGCAAAAGTGGAGGGGAGTGACAGGTGAGTGAGGAGATAAGGAAGGAGGATACTTAAGAGCATGATGATGATGACGATGATGGGGTGTGCGTATGTGCATGTGTATGTGTTAGGAACAAGGAAACATCCTGACTGATTACAACAAGGAAAAGTGGCATGGGGGATTCTGGCCTCTGTCAAAAGAAGAGGGAAAAAAAAACATAGAGCATGAAAATGTCTCAATCCAGCCTTTATGACACTAACTCCAACTTCCTGTTATAGTTCATCTTAGTATCTTCCAACCATTTTGCAAGTAAAAAATTTATTGTCCCACTTAACACATTTAGTACACTGAAATACTGAAATTTTGGCTTTTAAAAAGGTAGGTGGGTCATACAATGGCATAAAAGGTCTCTAAGCACACAAAAAAATTACAATGTGATCCTGTAATATTTCTGGGGATGCAATAAATATCATAATACTTTTCTTTTTGATTTTTTTTCTATAGAACATCAAACTCACGATGTAACATTTCAAAAATGTGGTTATTTAAGTGAAAGTAGAGAGGGAAAGTCTAGTATGGATTTGAATACCACCCCATTAAAGCAGTGGTTCTTAAATCTTTATTTTCAGTCAGGTACCCCTTTTAAAAACTAACAAAAACCATGGGGCATTCTTCATAGAAAAATGTACCATACATATAAAATTTTGCATGCTATTGCAAGGACATCAATAAGTCCAACTCTAGAACTTTTGAGAGATAACCATGGCTAAGGCTATTTTGGAAATATATTAATTTAAATTAATGATGTTATCCACAGTCAAGGATAAAAACATACATTCAGTAAATTATCCACTGAGCTGTTCTTAACAGCAAGGTGATTTACTTCCACTTACTGAATACATTACAAATTCCCCCTCATGACTAGCACCATTCTGGAAGGCAGGCAAACTCTACTGACATAAGTCAGAAAGGAACTCATAACTAAAACTGCCAGTCATAGATCAATAAGAGATACATATATATAATTAATCAAATCCATATTTTTTAAAATGTAAAATGTTTACTGTGTTCTCCCATCTTCCCCAAACAACTGGAAATTCATTCACCATTTAACAATCCCAAGAAATTGAACACTAAATTTTCAGTAAGTCCCAAAATATGACAGTAAGAAATAAGTACTGGATGAAAAAGAAGGAAGCTTTGATTCTGGTCCCTGCCCTACCACTAATTAGCTGTCACCTTACGGCTTAAGCAGTTCATTTAATTTCACTAGCTTGAGTTTCCTCTAAACTTTTCCATGAAGTACGTAAAATTTCCACTTCCTATAATGAGGTGAATTAAACCACTAAGATGTCCTTTAAATCAACTAGCCCACTATGAGATAAAAATAAAATGCACCATTCCAAAGAAAGATTATTAATGTCCTCTCCTAGGCCTCACAAAACCCACCCACCAAATCATGATCACCCAAAAGATACATATTCTGAAAAGTCATATATTCATAATTAGTGTTCAGTCTCTAGAATAGAGAAGAACTAATCATCCGTTAGGTAGTTTTCATTCAGACAGAAATAATAGCCACCCAGCTGAAGGGCTACCCAACTGATCAAGTCTAATCTTATTTTATTGACAAAGAAACAAGGGACAAATAAGTGACTTCACCTTAGTGGCAGAGCTTGCACTTAAACCAAATTACCTCGCTGCCTGTCCAGTTGACCTTTCTCATCCTCCAGCTACCTCTGCAGCAAAACATAATTAGAAACTGCCTCCATCCCCATAATTAGAAACATAATTAGAAACTCTGTCCCCAGTGGTTACCCCTTGAGAAGCTGCTTTCCCCAGGGCTCTCCTGGTTCCTTCCTGCGGCTAAGATCTAAATAGATGCTAGGTTTTCTCTTGAACATGAAATGATGTAGGTCTCTTGTCCTGAAGATTTTTTTTCAATGTATATTCATTTGTGAAGGATGCAAAGGTAGATCTCTCTCACATCACACAACTGATACAGACTCGCTGAATTTAATGAAACCCTCTGCTTGCATATCCCCAATTTATGCTCTTCTGATTCATTCCTTTGGTCTTTAAGCACACTCATTATCAGAATACTAGCTGTTAGGGGTCAGGAAGTGCCTTACACGTTCACACAGTCCACAGTACATGACACAGGGCTCTGCCTACAGTAAGCCCCCAATAAATACAGTTTAATGATTAATCCCTAAGGGTTTAAATTGTGAAACTACAAGGTGACCTCTATTGTCTTTATAAGTTATCTTAGATGGCAATAACCTCCTCAATTTACTCTCTTTACTCACTCACTCCTTGCATTTCATACCAGCTACCTCCCAAAGTTGAGATATAAATTCTAGAAAGCCAACATGGCACTCTCATATGCTCTTCAGCCAGGTGCTTTACATGGTCGTTTACCTTTACACAACCACGCAGAATAGGTATAATTACTCCTACATTTCTTTAGAGAAACTGTGGTTCAGACAGGCTGATCTGCCAGAGGCCATACAACTGTGGCCTGTGACATAGCTAAATTAAAAAATATATATATGAATTACATGGTGCTATTATCAAAAAGTGTATTCTACACTATTCTGAGAGACAAGTTATAAAACTTGTTGAGCTGAGCTGTAGAGGCAATAAGCAAGAGAAATTCAAAATATGTACCTGAGTAATTCTAGAAGGCTTAACAAATGAAATGAGATTTGACTTGACTGAAAAGTAATAAAGAGGAGGCAAAAATAATACGAGAAAAGGCATATGCAGGGGTCAGTGGGGCAAAAATTCCAAATGTGGGCACTCATCAATATACTTTTAAAGACTATATAAAGTTTAAAAAAATGGCTTTTTTCAAAAAAAAAGATCTTTTGTAGATGTTCATGGACTCCTTTTCTCATTTAATAAGTAGAAAGTAAAACATAAGTAGTATTAAATATTCTTTTTTTTTTTTTTGAGACGGAGTCTCACTCTGTTGCCCAGGCTGGAGTGCAGTGGCGCGATCTCGGCTCACTGCAAGCTCCGCCTCCTGGGTTCACGCCATTCTCCGGCCTCAGCCTCCCGAGTAGCTGGGACTACAGGTGCCCGCCACTGCGCCCAGCTAATTTTTTTTTTTTTTTTTTTTTGTATTTTTAGTAGAGATGGGGTTTCACTGTGGTCTCGATCTCCTGACCTCGTGATCCGCCCGCCTCGGCCTCCCAACGTGCTGGGATTACAGGCATGAACCATCGTGCCCGGCCTAAATATTCTTTGGAAGGATAATTAGTAAAACTGTTTAGAAATGAGGAAAGCCAAATTAAGATTATGGAAGAGAAAAACCATAGAAATTTATATGTGATGATGATTTCTCCATAAAATATGCTGCTGTGTCTCATCATTCCATAATTCCTTACCTTTTCCAAACCATTAATAAGGCATTCCCTAAGCTTTGGCCCTAGGATCCTATTTACATTCTACAGATATCTTCTATACACAAGGGCAACCAATCCTAATAGTCTACTATCGCTAGAAATCTAAGGCTCGGCCACCAGACAATTCACAGAACTTGAGCCTTGACCTAGTCATCGGATATTTCAGAAACTGAGTTTACCCCATCTGAAAAATGTACCACCTACCTCACAATGATATAATACATATCACATACATAAAAGCATTTAAGAAATTCTCATACAAAACTAAAAAATCAGACCTTTATTCTATAAAATTATTTTATTGTTTCTATAATAATATCCTTGGAAGAAAACTCTTAATGGCTGAAGTTTGTTATCAGTATATGTTTACTGATAATTTTTGGTTTTACTGGCTATTTCTGTACCTATTAACCTCTTTTAGTTTTAAAATGATTTTAGGTGATAATAGGATCAAGAAGTACTACAATAAATATGTATCTAGCCATAGATAAATAGTATCACAAAGTACCTTACCTTGGCTTGAACTCAGTGTTTTTTATTTGCTTAAGTGTCATGCAGGTAAGTTTCAAGAGTACATAACAAATTAAGAATGATCTGATAGAACAAATCCAATGGGACTATTTTGGGGGGGAAAATGCCAAGTTGATGTTGAAGTTCATCTGGAAGAGTAAATGTGAAAGAATGACCAATAAAATAAACTAAGAATAATAATGGGGGAGTTGAACTACCAGATATCAAGATACCAGATATCTAATTCAATGAATTAGAATAGGGCATCTGCAAATAATCCAATTAGAAGAACTATATTTACATGAATGTTATATATAGGAATTAACAGGAATTAAGTATATGGAAAAATATATAGGAATTTATACATTATATGTGGTTATAAATAGAAATTCAGTATATGCAGAAGTGTTTCAAATCAATGGGGAAAGGATAGGTTATTCAACACATTATACTGGGAACACTGGCAATTCATTTGGAGAAAAGGCTCTATCATATATACAGCATATCATATATAAATTCCTTATTGATTAATGATATAAACGTAAAGCAAAGAGAAAAACATAAAAATATAGGGACTTCAGGTAAGACAGATATACAAATTTGTTATAAAAATTTCTGCCTGACTAGGCGCAGTGGCTCATGCCTACAAATCCCAGCACTTTGGGAGGCCAAGGTGGGAGGATCGCTTAAGGCCAAGAGTTCAAAACCAGCCTGTGCAAAAAGCAAGACCCTGTCTCCACACACACACAAAAATTTTCAATTAGCTGGGCGTAGTAACATGCACCTGTAGTCCTAGCTACTCAGGAGGTTGAGATGGGAGGATCAATTGAGCCCAGGAGTTTGAGGCTGCTGTGAGCTATGATTGTGCCAATGAACTCTAGCCTGAACAACAGAGCGAGGCATTGTCTCTTTAAAAAAGGTTCTCCCTGATTAAAGATACCACAAGTGAGCATAAAATATGTGAGGAAAATATATGCAAGGGGTTAGTTAATATATACAATAAAGAGTTCCTGGCCGGGCACGGTGGCTCACACCTGTAATCCTAGAATTTTGGAAGGCCAAGGTGGGTGGATCACCTGAAGTCAGGAGTTCCAGACCAGTCTAGCCAACATTATGAAACCCCAACTCTTCTAAAAAATACAAAAATTAGCCAGACGTGGTGGCACGCACCTGTAATCTCAGCTACTCGGGAGGCTGAGGCAGGAGAATCACTTGAACCCAGGAGGCGGAGGTTGAAGTGAGCCAAGATTGTGCCATTGCACTCCAGCCCAGGTGACAAGAGCGAAACTTGTCTTAAAAAAAAAAAAAAAAAAAGGAGTTCCCACAAACTAGTGAGAAAAAAACTCCTCAGAAAAAGAAAGTGAACAATAAATGGGCCAGGTCAATAAATACAAGTCAAAGGTGTGGCAGAGGAAAGGGGAAAAAAAAAATGTTGCTATGTACACCATACTTCTGAGAATGTGGCCTATAGAAACATTAACACTAATGTGCAACAGTATATGAATGAGATTGTTCACTGTGTTACCATATGTAATGACAAAAAATTGTAGATGTACATAAGGGAATGGTTACGATGTATCCAAACAATGGAATAGTATGCTACAGATACAGAATTAGAAGACCTACATGTATCAAAAGATAACTATGACACATGAAGTAGAAAAAAACAACTAAAATATAATATAGCAATGGTCCTATATCATACCACTATGCGACTGGCATTAAAAAGTGCATGCTTTTTAAAGTGATTACTTCTAGGGAGTGACAGTAGGCAAGAGAGAAGTTGACTTTTCAATTCAAACTTTATATACTTCTATGCTACAATGACTGTATATTATTTTTATAATAAAAATGACTTGTGCCTGTAGTATCTGATATGGTGTCTCTGCTTTCTATCTCTAGCTCCTCAAACCATGTTCTACTTCTGTCCACTAGGGTTTTCATCATCTCACCTAATAAAATATACTCTGTAGCTCTGTACAGAAAAAACCTACTTGTACATTTAGTCTTTAACATGACCGCAATTTACCCTTCAAGATCCACCTCTTCCTTGCAAACTCCCATAAACAGACTGAAAATCCCTGACATAAACACTCTTGTTTTCTCACATGCATGGCCATGGCTCATCTATTTCCATGTTTCATGCAAAAGCCACTACTTTCATGAAAATTATACTTTAATTTTATTGTGCCAAGATTTGTGATTATTAATAGAAGGAAGCCATGGCTTCTTGGTAATGCATGAATCACAGAGGCCAACTCCAGCAATGTATGAAGAAAGACTCTTAGATTCATTTCACAAAGATTTACTGAGAGCCTCTGAGGTAATTACCAACAGAATAAAGCACATATAAAGTTACATGCATACTTTTCATGCCCTCAAAGGAGAATCCCAACAAGCTTTCCACACCAAATGCCTCCAATTCACCAGCCAGTTAGGTTAGTAGATAAGACATAGACTCTGCTGCAACACAACCTGAGTTTGAAGCCAGGCCTTGCCACTGCATGACCTCAAGTGAATCACTCAACTTTTCTCTATGCCTAGTTTCCTCGTCCATAAAATAATAGTATCTGCCTAACAAAGATGTTAGGAGAATTGAGAATTAAATGAGCCAATACATGTAAAGTACATGTAATGACTGGCACATATGAAAGCACACAGTCCGTGGGTCTCTGACAGTCACCAAAATGCCAACTTCTTTTTCTCATGTGATACCAGGACATTTGCAAACACAAATTACTCTCTAGCTATCACATATTCATTCATGAAGGGAAGGCGAGAAATGCCAACTGTGTGACACTGAGCTAGGTACTGAAATAAACAGACCCAAGAATGTGGTGAGACATAAGGTTAGAAAAGCAGGTAACTCATTTAGAACCATGTCTAATATTTCACTTGATCTTGAAACATAAGAGCCACTGAAGGAATTTAAGCGTTGGAGAAACATATCATACTTTTAAAACTTACTCTGACCCCAGAATAGAAAATGGATTGTGGAGGCAAGATTGAAAGGAAAGCAGTTAGAAGATTGTTGTACAAATACATGTAAGAAATTCTACAGTGATCTAAGAGCAATGGAGATAGAGAAAGGAATATTTAAAAGACTTTACTTTAAAAGATATTACAGTCAGACCTTCATATCCTTGGGTTCTGCATCCATGGATTCGACCAAACACAAATTGAAAATATTTGAAAAAATTTAAAAATAAGTATTTAACTACTATTTACATAGTATTTGGTATCTAGATTACTTATAATCTAGATTCCTTTTCATGTAATGGTAATTTAAAAAAGTAATCTACAGATGATTTAAAAGTATACAGGAAGATATGCATAGGTTATATGCAAATACACTGACATTTTATATCAGGGATTTAAGCATCAGCAGATGCTTGACGGAGGGGGGTACCAGAGCCGAAACCCAAGGAAACGAGGGACAAGTGTACAAGGTAAAATCATGAATCCTTGATATCTGAATGAACAGAGGAGATGAGAGAAAGGACAGTCCTCAGATTTTCTGCCAAGAAAGAAAGGGTAGATGGTGATGCCATGAACAAACAGGAAATACCTTCCAGGAAACTAAGAGAAGTCTGCTGGTCAGAATCTTATTTCTCTTACTCCTTTCATTCAGTACAAAATTACAACAGTCCATAAAGGAACTCTGCTTCCTCCTCCTAAGCAGAAACTGTCACCAAAAATTTTATTTTATGAAAGACTGCCTAGATACTATCTTGGATCTTCAGAGTTTTTCAGGTTAAATTATAGCATGTTCTTGGCACTGAGGACACAAAGATGAGTGACAGACTGTTTTTAGATAGCTTTCATTCTAACAGATGTGATGAACAGTACGATAAGATGAAATGAAAAAAAGAGACAGAGAAATTAAGATAAGTTTCTAGGAGACCACAAACACTGCGACTGCAGCTGAACAAGTACTATAGCACCGGAAATGAGTAAGAAGGAACAGACATGAGAGTCAATACATTAATAGAACATGGAGATTAATTAAATCTTAGGAAGGCAAAACATAGGAACCTCAATGACTGCTATGACTCTAACCTAGACACTGTTCATGAATATAGACACATTTGGTCAGAGATTCCTTTAAGACATACAGATAGAGGCCGGCTACAGTGGCTCATGCCTGTAATCCCACCACCTTGGGAGACTGAGGTGGGAGATCACCTGAGCCCAGGAGTTCAAGACCAGCCTGGGCAACACAGAGAAACTGTCTCTACAAAAAAAAAAAAAAAAAAAAACCACAAAAAAATTAGCTGGGCGTAGTGGTACACGCCTGTAGTCCTAGGTACTCGGGAGGCTGAGGAAGATGGATCGCTTGAGCCCGGGAGGCGGAGGTTGCAGTGAGCCAAGATCATGCCACTGTACTCCACCCTGAGCGGCAGAGCAAGACCCTGTCTCAAAAAATCAAACAAACAAAAAACAACCCAGACATACAGACAGAAATCCATAGAAAACAGCTGGATAATCAGGTTTACAGGAATGTTTACCAACATTAAAACACATGAAGCAATTCAAGACCTAGATTGCTTATCGAAAATGAAGAATGAGAAGGCAGCCAATGAAGGAACTCTTAATACTCAATAGAGAGGGAGGCTGAAAACAAGCATTTACCTTCCTCATAGAATCCTTACATAGAATTGAGATTCACATATCATACAGTTGGAGAGCCATATGTTAGAGGTCATTTGGTCTTGTCCATCATTTTACAGATGAAAATTTAAGTGAGATTCCAAAGTTCACATGGCTGATTAGTGGAGTTCTCGCTCTGGTGTTCTCTAGGTTGCTTCCACGGCACCCTCCCCTTTCCACTCTCTGTCCTCTAAATCTCAGGACCTCATGGAAGTGGTATTCCCAAGGTAACTGAAGCAGGGTGATTTTGAAGTTGAATGTATACAAAAACTGCCAACAAAGTGCCTCTAAATGTAAATATACACACACACATATTGATTTATTTATTTTTCTTGGGGGACAGAGTCTCGTTCTGTTGCCCAGGCTGGAGTGCAGTAGCGTGATCTTGGCTCACTGCAACCTCTGCCTCCCGGGTTCAAGCAATTCTCCTGCCTCAGCCTCCCCAGTAGCTGGGACTACAGGCACATGCCATCACGCCCGGCTAATTGTTTTGTATTTTAGTAGACATGGGGTTTCACCGTGTTGCCCAGGCTGGTCTTGAACTCCTGAGCTCAAGCAATCCACCCACCTCAGCCTCCCAAAGCGCTGGGATTATAGGCATGAGCTAACGAGCCCAGCCTTTTTTTTTTTTTTTTTTTTTTTCCAGACGGAGTCTTGTTCTGTTGCCCAGGCTGGAGTGCAGTGGCACGATCTCAGCTCACTGCAACCTCCGCCTTCCTGGGTTCAAGAGATTCTCCTGCCTCAGCCTCCCGAGTACCTGGGAATTACAAGTGCCTGCCACCATGCCCGGCTAATTTTTGTATTTTAGAAGAGATGCGGTTTCACCATGTTGGCCAGGCTGGTCTCGAACTCCCAACCTCAGGTGATCCGCCCACCTTGGCCTCCCAAAGTGCTGGGATTACAGGCCGGAGTCACCATGCCCAGCCCCTCTAAAAATATTAATGCTTTGTCCAGATCACGATTTTGTGAGTTTAAGTGAGGTTAACCATCATTAACATCTACTCAGATACTTCTGAATAACAGTTAATGTTAAAACCAATTATTCTGATTAGGTTTAATGTTTGCATTTCAGAATGTCCTAATATACATAGTTAAAGCCTAGCAGTTAGTTCATTTTCTGCTTAACAAAGAGAAAGTTTCCGTTTACTACAATTTTTACTTCCAATGGGAAACCTGAAGGCTAGGCTAATCTTCCTTTAATAATAAACACCTGGATACTGTCCGCTTAACATTCTGTGAATGCCGATTTGGGGAGGTGAGAAAGGTATATTCAGGCTCTAAAGCATACATCACAACATGATGCTATCAACTTTAAGTCACACATGATAATCTCAAATTGCTAAAAATAATAGCTCCAGACCAAAATGATGTAACTTGCATATCAAGCCTTTATTGCATATTCTCATGTAGCATATACTGTTTTCTGTCTATATTGTAAAATATATAGTGCCTTACCTCTTCAACTAAACTAAGAGTTCCAGAAGTTGATTTTATGATATATTTTACAATATCCAGTCCAGTGCCTGGTACATATTAGGCACTGAAATATTTAATAAAATTATTTATTTATGAAGAAAAGGAACATACTCTCTAACCCAATGATTCTCAGCTTGGGAGGAACAGGTAGATTAAAATAACAGGGACATCCTTGCTCCTCCCCCTTTTAAAAAGCACTGTCACTAGGAGACACTGATGCTGACAAGTGTTCTCTCATGTGTCCTGGGACAGAAAAAAAGATTTAGAACTATTTATCTGGTATAAAACTAATTTTATAGATAAAGAAGTCAGGCTCACGTAAATTAAACAATTTGTTCACACCCGTTTAACATTATTTGCAAATTATAATCACCTACACCTAGTGTTGACTGGTTTCAGGTTCCTAACTAAAAGATGTTTGGAGACCTGCCTGAAATCAGAAAACCAGATGGCCTTTTAAGGTTTATCTCCTTATAATCCTAATCGCTCCCCCATACAGATAGATCATTTATCTCTAAATGACATCAAATGCAAGATGTTTGAACATTTTAATACTATCATTGACATAAAATAGGGTACTAGTTAATAAAAACTGTTGCCTAGGGATAATGTTCTTAAATGCAATCCAAACCATCAAGTTCGGTTTCTTTCTTCACATAAAATCCTCAACTGAATGTGAGAAATATTACAAGGGAGAATTTTTAAAAGTAAACTTGTGGCATTAAGTAATTTCAATTTTAGTATCTCTAGAGATGTGAAACACTAATGTAGAACACTAGTTTTTGTTTTAAATTAAAAATGCCTTTATAACTCTTAATCAATATTTTGGAAGTATTCTGAATCAAATTGAAATCTAAAAATTTATTCCACATTTAAAAATATATAAAGAAAAGGAGGAAAATATAGGATACAGAAATGTATGTATAATATAACCTTAACAACATAAAGAATAGAAACGCATAGACAAAAACTGAAAAAATAAGGCAAAGATAAATTATGTTATCTCAAGGTAAGAAAATCAAGAGTGACCTTTTTCCCTTTTATTACATTAATATATTACTCTGACATTGTGAAAAGGTGATCTGAAAGATTTCAAAATGGGGAATTTTTTTATATTTATATGGCTTAGAAACTTTCAAAACAAATTCACAACAGATTTTTAATGTAAGACAAATTCACAATTTAAAGTCATTCAGATCAAAATGCCTTGGTGAAAACAACATTCAAGCTTATTTAAAAACAAACAAACAAACAAACAAAACGGGGGTTTTCCAGGTACGTACACTTTTGCCATCAATTGATATTTTTCCTATAAATGTTTCAATATGCCAGTACATACAGATACACGTACACACACACAAATTAAGATTTTCAAAATTTCAAAGAAATCAGTGCTAAACTTCCAATGAAAAAAACACTACTTAAAACATGAAATCATTTCACTGAATCTGACTAAACATTTAAATTCTAGTTACCAGATGTACATTCAGAAAGTACACCACCTAGGCTATGGAGAATAAACCACTTCCTTCAATAGCACTGTTGCATTGGCTGTGATTTATTTGTTATGAATTATTTTCTCACTTTAAAGCAGCTTTATAGCATAACTTGCCTCATCAAATCCATTATAAAGCATCCAGCCTCCTATCACACTAGAAGAAAACAACCTAAAAGATTCACTGAGACCAGATTTCAATTTTATGTAAATAACACTGAACCAGCAATTTTTTAAAACAAAGACATTTAAATAAATTCAATCTACATATTACATTGGATCATATACGTTGAGGTAGCATATGCAAAATTTATAATCTAATACATGCAATGAATTTAAATTATCATATTATGACCATTCTATAGCACTAAGAATTCTTGTTACTAATAATTTTCCTTTAAAAAGGAGATTTGTATTTTATTTGAAAATATTATTACTGTGACTGAAAACTTTGTTGGACTAGAAATAGGACAGCCTACAAAACAAGGTCTTTTTACTTTACAGAATGAAAACACTATACAACCTTCAAAAAATAACAAGGAAAAAAACCCACACTAAACAAATACATTGGTGTTTTTTTACCATTCTGCCCTAGGACTTCTCTTTCATTTATCCCAAACTCTCTCTGAGAGATCTCATTTATATCCCCATCCCTAGAACTATCTACGCTTGTGTCCCTCCCTAATAAATCACATTAATTCTTCTGTCCTAAGCTTAGGCATATTATTTATAAGCAAAGCTAGGAAGGTATATTTGAGAAATACCTCCTCAGCAATGCAGAATAATCTAAATTGAGTAAGTACCAACCACGCACCAAGAAATGCTATAATGACTTAATATATGCTATAATGGCTCATTCAGCATTGCAACCACCAGAAAAAATAAGAACTATAACCCTACTTTTGCAAATGAGGAAACTGTGGCATAGTGTTAAGTAATTTGCTAAAGGCCACACAGCTAGTAGGTGGTTCAGTTGAAATCTAAATCCAAGCAGTCTAACACAAGTACCAGTGCTCTTCTAAATTAATGTGGAAACTAGCAGTGAGAATCAACTCTGGTCATAAAAATCAGAAAGATAGTGCACACTTGGAGACAAGAAAAAGTTCAGGAGAAATAAAAATTTCATAGTATGCATGAGCTGAAATAAGGAAAAAAAGGTTTGTAAGGACCTTACTGAAAACTTCAAGGGTTCTAGAATCAGAGATGATAAATGAAAATTAAACTGTATTAATCAAATTTAAAAGGCATCAAAATTTATTAATATTCTGTATATTTAGGTGCCACACACAGTTTTTAGTGACAATAGAATACACATAAACAGGCCTTCATAGATTCAGCGTAATCCTTATTTCAACCTAGTCTTCAACTTCTTTAATACATTTTACCTTTGGGATTTTCAGAAACATGACCTTAAAGACAGGGAGAGGTTACTCCATTTGAATAATCCTAAAAAAAATTCTAGTTTTAAAAAAGACATACAATAAGATCATTGTATATCTCCAGATATAATACATTATTTCCAAACACCATTTTGAATTCATGTGTGAGCAAGATGGCTTAAGACTTAGTAATGGCACCAATATCCAGAAATAACTCCATAGTAACAAATATAATGAATTTTAAAGCAATTAGTAAAGGAAAAGGAAATTAATATTGTTTAGGGACTGCTATGTAGATGTATAACTATTGTAGTTTGATCTAGCTTGACAGTGTATTATGGGGGAAAAAAGGAAAATGAAAAATATAATATGCCTTTTATTTACAAAAGCATAATCAAAAATCCCTATATGCATGTGTCTATTTTTATAAATGGTTATGTGAAAGAATATATATCAGACTGTTGAAATGGCTAAATGGAGAAAGGGGCAACAGGTAAAAGGGCCTATATAAAAACATTATGAATGATTTTAAAAAACCCTCCAAAAAAAAATCAGTGGAAGTAACTTGAGCACCTCAATTCATTAGACTTTAACATAATAATCCAC